>NW_026739562.1:2809644-2842794 GCF_022355385.1 Mustela nigripes
TCACAACCCTGAAACAAGTTTCTCTCTCTTTCTCTCAAGGGTACAGATTTGCCATAAGAAGGTGAACAGGAAGAGGGAAGAACACGGACCATCATTTTGTCAAAGACATCAACTCAATTCTTCTTTCCTCTTTTAGTGCTCAGTCAGCCTTCTGTTCCCTCATCACAAATGCAAGCATATCATCTGTCCAGATTCCAGATCACATAATGAGTACTACACAGGGTGTGCATGGTTTGATGATAAACCCTCATTGCTACAGTTCTCACCCACAGAGTTACCCCACCTCTAGATCTTTAATAGATCTTAACTTGTAACAAAATTAACTTTGTAAAATAAAAACACAATGCTGTGACCCTTTTACAAAATCTTCTAACGGTTCCTCGCTGCATTTTGTCTAAAACCCAAACTTCCTACCTTGACATTCAAGGTCTTTCATCTGTGACCTGAATTTTTTTTTAACCTCATAAGGACTTCAGTTGAGTGCTACTCTGCCCTTGAACCCCTCCTCCCAGTCACAGCAAACTGCCCCCACCAAATTACAGTGCTTCACTCTCCCTCTACTATTTCTCACAAGTGGACTTTTCCTCTAGACACAAACCCAAGCCCTTCACTACCTGCTAAGAATCAGTTCTATCATTCTAGTCCAGGGAGACTTTTTTGACCAGGGCCTGAGATCATGCACTCCTCAGTTCTCACTGCCTCACTTCAGTAAGCCTATCACCACACCTATCTAATTCAACCTCCATGTCCTTAAAAGCTAGCACAACACAGTAAGGCACACAGTGAGGAGTAATAGAAGTATAATTCAAGCATCCCACTCTACAAATGGGGTGGAAACGAGAGCTTCCAAGTATGGCTTCAATTCATGTCCTCCATCTACCACATAAGCAATAAATCTAGTCTTTATGTAGCACTTATCCTACATGTCCCATAATCTCCATCACAAAAAGGCTAATTTCTTGGTCTCAGTACAGGACCCACAGCTCAGTAGTGCCTCCTTGTGTCTGGCACATCCCACCATAAATAGAAAATAGGGTGCTTGAAGAAGAGTCATCAGCTAATTGTTCCAGGCCGACCATCTCATCTGAAGCAATGAGTTTGAGGCCAGATCTCCTGTTCTGTTCCCTGATATTTGGACAACTCCTTGCCAAGAGTGTAAATGTTCTTCAAAGCATAAGAAAGAAAATTTTCTCCCTGTATACCTGTCATGCCTATTCCACACCCAAACTGACCCAAGTTTCCAGTATCACAACCCTGAAACAAGTTTCTCTCTCTTTCTCTCAAGGGTACAGATTTGCCATAAGAAGGTGAACAGGAAGAGGGAAGAACACGGACCATCATTTTGTCAAAGACATCAACTCAATTCTTCTTTCCTCTTTTAATGGCTTCAGTGCAGAAGCCAGTTTGCCTGCCCCATCTCTCTTTTCTCTAGGGAGATATTATAATGGGAAGTCTTGGGGGGCTGCCTGCCCTGGGAATTTAGTCAGGGCTAACCCAGTACTCACCTCAAGAGATTCCAGAAACCTCCCATATAAGAATGAAGATTTAGAATCACCAACCTTTCTCCCAAATCCTTATGGAAATGCATCCACATAATAGTAACTTTTTACTCACGCGTGTGTGTGTGTGTGTGTGTGTGTGTATGTGTAAAGTGAGGGAGAAATCCAACAGATCCAAGTAGCAAACCACATAGGAAAAGAAGGGGGTGGGGGACAAATTGATAGAACATGGGAAAACACCTTCTCCTCTCTCACCTCTCACATACCTACTGCTCCTTGGAAAATGTTTCTTTGTCCCATAACCAAATTCTTCCAGGAGTTAAGAAAGGTCGATCCAGGCTTCCATGCTCTGAGCCCAGGCAGTACTTATGGAATCAAGCCAAAGATAGTCCCACTGGGTTCCAATACCCCTTTATTGTTTCACTTTAAAAACTCATTGACATATCTATTTCTTATTAATCAGCTTTAACATATTTTACAAATTGTCCTGTTAGCACAATCGCCAATCCTCTGGATTTACAGAACTCACCTCACTTACTAAATATCACATTTGGCAGAACATGTGTCATTTTCTATAAATATTGAAAAATCAATAATTGCTGCCAGAAATCCTATATTTGTTCAAATCCTGGGTAAGATAAATAATGAATAGAAATACATTCTCTTTTAAAATTCAGAAATAAGACAGATCTGATTGCTTATTCTTTTGATGCTTCTACAATGTGCCTGGCTTTAATAATCATAGGTGCAGCCTGGTGCTCCCTTCTGCTGTATTTTTATTATTTTACCTCTATCTCTAAATGAACAGTTAGATTTAGCATACCATCCTCATCATGCAGGGCTAAGAAACACAGATGTACACTGATACACATAGCCAGCTGGGATGGGAAGGAAAGTAGAGTTAAGTACAGTATCTTGTCCTAAAGTGATGAACCAGCAGTACAAAATTTTGAGTTCTGTCTCTCTTTCTGTCTAATGTATATTTTGTATATTATATTAAATACAAAAATATATTGTAAATAGATTTATAGATTCAGTATAGTTTATATATTCAACATAAATATATTATAAATATATATGTGTAATATAAATATTGTACCTATGTATATATTTAATATTCTGTAACTTTAAATATAAATGTTATATATTATATTAATATAATATATAATTTTATAATTTTATAATTTATAATATATAATTTTAGTTATAGCTTACGTACGACCTGGCAAACAAGCCACTCTGAATCTACTAGTTTCAACTTTTTCTGTAAAGGATCAGCAAACTTTATCTGTAAATAGCCACAAGGTCAACATTTTGACCTTTTCGGGCCATGTGGTCTGTGTCACAGCTTATCAACTGCAGCCTGTGGTCTGTGTCACAGCTTATGCCACTGCAGCCTGAAAGGAGCCACACACAACTCAAAATGAGTAAGTGTGGTTGCAGTCCCGCAAAACTCCATTTACAAAAACAGGCAGCAGGCCAGATATGGCTCTACTTACCAGCTGGCTGTAATTCACTGATCCTTGGCTTAGAATATGACAAAGAGATGTTCAAGGAAGTAGTGTGGAGGTAAGCTCAGGAGGACTACTGAAAAAGTCATGAAAGCTGCCAATTTTTTTCTGGGTTTATTCTCCCCAAAACTCTTTTCTTCCTCATAGCTACAGACCTGCTGCCCATGATTAAGAACTCGGATCTGAAAAGGAGAGAACAGGATCAACACATATTGATACAAGCGGCACAAAGAGGATCCTGACATCATCTCAGCGCCTAGATCCATTTATCCCTGAAATCAGAAAATACCTAGATATACCTATATAAACCCAAAGGGACATACTTTCCCATTCTTTCTTAGGTTGTCAGCTGGGTCTCTGTAACAGAAGAACGATGAACAAGAGAAAAGCATACAAATTTATTTAATATAAATTTTACATGACATAAGAGCCTTCTTAAAGAAACGAAGACCCAAAGAAACATTTCGACCTGAATGTTTTATATCAGGTTTGATGAAACGCAGAAAGTCATGGAAAAAAATGTGATACGACAAAGGAGTATGAGCTAAACGTAGTAAACTGGTGGGTTAACTTAGCAAAATCTGTTCATTCAAATTCTTTTAAGCATGTCTGCATCTTTGGAGATAGGCTGCTCCTTTTCCCAACATAGAGGGAGGACACCTTCCATATGAGGGCCTTAGGACCTGCTTCAAGAAAAATGTCCGAAAGTCAGTCCATCCTGTACCTGCTGTTTCTCAAATTCCTTCCATTTAAAATAGTCAGTATGCCAAGGTGCCACCGTTTGGGGTAGCGTGCCCTGAACCCTATCAAGTCCCTAAATTCCCTTTGAGGGATTGGGTTGGATTTTTCCCTTGCCACTAATAGTGAGTCATATATCCTGACTAATGCATTATTTCCTCTTGTCCCAATACAACTCTGTAAAAGAAACTCTCATTTCAGGGAACTGAGGTACAGAGAAGCAAGTGGCCAAAGTGCCCACTTCTCAGAAACAGGAGCCCAGGTTGTGTGTTCTGATGGGGTGGATGACCCAATCTCTGCAGGAAGTCCAACAGGCCCTGTGATCCTTGACAGTCTCTCCTGAAAACTCACAAATCTGATGGAGCCCTCACAAAAGAGTAAACACACAGAATCAGTTCCAGAAGCCACCACTTGTGTCACTGAGTTAAATTCCTATTTAACTAAGAGAAAATGGGTATCGACCACAGTTGGCTTGATTGCAAATGTCAGGCTCTTTGAATTATTAGAAACAGCAATGAAAAATTGATTACATTTAAAACATCCTGTGAAAAGTTTTACAATTGCACATTAAGAAATGGTGTTAAGCAAATAAGAACTAATTGTTCTCAGCTGCACTGGTAATAGCCCTGTCCGCCTTCCCATTACAATGCATATTCATTTTATTTGAACAGGAAAAGTAAATAAAAATAAAGAGTCCCAGATCTCATTCATATTCAATCACTGCAATTCCAAGCCTAAGGTTATCCTCTTAAGGGAGGATAGCAATGCAACAACTAATGCTTTTCCCATCAGTTCAAACTGGTCTAGAAACCTCTATCTGCCCATATACATTGCCAAGACCTAAAAAACATTCTCGGAAATAATACCACATACCATGCAGTAGATGTGCGTCCAAATGTTTGTGTGAGGATTTGAGAGGTGAGTTATTTTAAGGGTCCTTGCGGAATTCACTGGAAAAGAAAACCAAAAAAAATGTCCAAGTAAAATATGTTCTATGCCTTCACATACCTCTAGCATCAAAGCGTCATTTAGAAGTCTGAGGTTAGCTAACCCCACTGGCCTCACTACCTTTTACTTCATGAAGAAGCCAAACAGAATGCTCTAGTCAGCTCCCCATATCCATTTTCTCCTCATACTGTGATTCCTCTACTGCCATAGTAGTCAAAATAGGCCAGGTTATGTTGCCGTTACCACACCAGAATGTTCAGTAGCTTAAAAACCACAGAGGTTTTGTTACTCATTCAGGGAAAATGTCCATCATGGGGTCCACAGGTAGGGCGACTAACTCTTCCCAATTTGCCTCAGACTTTCACAGCTTTTGCACTGAAATCCTAGAAGACTAGGGAGGTGGTCACCCTAGCCACAAGAGAGCTCTGCTAGCATATTGTACTATATCCTCAGGCAGCATATGCTTAGCTGGACTTTGAGGTAACTCCATCTACAGTGGATATGATGTCCATGCTCTTAATCTGATGCTTGCTCCAATGCTAAGTTTTACTTGTTCCTTATGATTCAAAAGTTTTTTGAAGTATGTCTTTTTCTGTTTGGAATTGGGAAGTAGTTTCTTCTTCCCACTGTGAAGTATTTTTTGTGTATGTAATTTATTTCCTTTCATTCCTGCTTGCAAGTCTGCCCTTTTTTTCCCTCCCAAATATAGCCATCTGCAACTAACACCGATACTAATGGTTTTTTCTCTGAGCTTTTGCCCTGGATCTAAACATTCATATGTACATGGTTTGCCCCCCAAGTCACCTCAAGTGACCAAATGTTTTAGCACAGAATAGCATATTGTCAGTTTTCCAGCCTCTGAAGCAGTTCCTTTTTTTTACCCCCACTCAAGTCCCTTAGCAGTGCAATGTATTGAATTTTTTTCTTTATGGCAGCACCAGTTTGAGCCTCTAGTTCTGTATTGGTTAGAACAAGCTAGGTTATGCCTAGCTTGGAAGCAAAGCAAATATAAATTACTGTGGCTTAAAAAACACAAAGGTTCCATCCCTGTTCCTGCTTCATGATCCTAGATCAGTAGGAAGACTCTAGTCCGGGACCCAGGCTGATAGAGACTTCAGTATTTTAAAGTCAGTGATTGTCAAGACAGAGGGAAATAGATATAGTAAATGCCTAACTAGCTCTTAAAGCCTCCACGTAGAAGAAACCCTACCACTTCTACTCACTTGTCACATTGGTCCAAGCAAGCCATAGGCCACCCTTGATAACAGGATGAAGGAAAGTACAATCCTGTCATGTGCCCTGAAGAAGAGACAACTACAATATTCATGGTCAGTCCCAGTGACTACTAACTCCATGCAACAAGCCCCACCCCAAACACAACCTCCAATCTGACATTCCACACGTACCCTCCGAAACTCGTTCTTGGTCATTGAAAAGTATATCTGCTCCCAGAATATTCTCTCTACCTCCTGCCTCAACAACAACCTGTCTCTCTCTTAGATAAGCATCCCCAACCCGTACTCCTGTCCAAACCTTTCCTTTCCTCTTCTTTCTTCCCTTCTCTCCCATCCACACAGTGACCTACTTCTAGGGTCAGAATACTTCTTGTTTTGTGATCCCCTACCTCCAGACCATTATTCTCCCTTTCTTGTGTAACAAACATCTTTCTTTGAGGTTCTTACATATGACTCTACCCCTTCTTAGCCATATATCCCCAGCTTCTCTGCTCACTGACCTTCTTAATTCCAATGAGCTCCACTTACTTTCTAATTCTACTACTCAATTTCATGGCCACATTCTATTCTAGTTCTTACACTCACGTGGAACCTGTATCCACCTCTGAAATCTTAAATTTGAGTTTCCTACTTTCTGGTACGGAGCTCCTTTCATTCCTGTTTGAGACTACCAATATTAAGCTCTCAGTTCCTTTCTCCACAGAGAGTAATTCAAATGCAAAATTGAACAGCTTCCCTGCTTAAACGCCTCTGCAGGCTCCCCATAGCACACTGATTTTCAAACTTGGTTACATACTAGAGTCACTTGTGGAGCTTTTCAAAAATCCCAATGCCAGACCACATCCCAGATGAACTCAATCAGAATTTTAGGGGTGCCAAGGACCAGTATTTTTTTTTTTTAAAGTTCTCAAGTGATCCCAGGGTCCAGCCAAACTGAAGAACCACTGCCTTAGATCAAGTCCAATCATGAAAGGTAAATTACTTAAAAAATTAGCAGGGTTTTGTTGTTGTTGTTGTTATTGTTCACAAATGCCTTTTTCCACGCACCTGCATCAGAGTAATCAACGTTGCTTATTTTCCTGGGCCCCACCACAAGATGTTGAGTTATGGCAACTGCAGCTACATTCCCAGAATCTAATTTTCAATAACTCTCCAGATGACTCTAGTGCATGCTGAAAATTGAGAATCGCTTTCTGATATGCACATTAACTTAGTCACACTGAACTTTTTTTTAATTTTTTTAATTAACATATAATGTATTATTTGCCCCAGGGGTACAGGTCTTTGAATCGTCAGGCTTACACATTTCACAGCACTCACCATAGCACATACCCTCCCCAATGTTTTGATATGTCCCTGTGAATAAAGTTTATGCTCAGCAAAGTCCATCAGTCAGAACTGTGAACTATATATAACCCATAACCACGTCTGCTGCATTATCAAACTATGGAAAACATGAAGGAAACTAGTAGAGGGAAACAAAGATACTATAAGAGATCGTGAAGACCAAGGGAAAAGACATCTGTAAAGCCATCCCAGATTCTGGTATCTCCTGGTCAGGTCTAGGGTATCTTACCATTAATCTCCCTTTCCCAAAAAAAAAGGCTAATGTGAATCTAATCCTTGAATCACAAATCATCTAGTGAATATAGTCCCCATTTTTAGTGCTTTTCCAGCAATGACCCTCACCCACCCAAAATAAATAAATATTTGCTGAAAAATCATTCAGTCTTAGTGCTCCAAAATTTAAGTTAAGGATAAAAGAATTTCTGGGCACCTCTCTGCCACTATGAGAACCACTATAATGATGTCATATTGCTCAACTTACAATAGATCTGAAGTCTCAATCTACCGGAATATTTCAGTAGTCTTTCCCTCTCAAATACAGAATTTTCTTCCACATGCCAACCGAACATTAAAAGCATCACTTTTCTGGCTCACCTAATCCAAATCCCTTCCTCTCACCCAGGAGCATCTAAAAGCCAGCTCATAAGAGCCACTTGCTAAATATTCAGGAAATTTGTGAAGTGTTTTTCACAAAATGTTTGTTTGAAATGAGCCATGGTGTGGGTATTCATACCACAGAAATTGGCAAATGCTACAAATCAGAGCTAGTTTGTTTTGTTTTTTGGTAAAACCGGTTTACTAGTAAACCGCTACCTCACATAAATTTCTTATTTATATAGTCATTTAGAGTTTACCAACTTTTTCAAGTTCATTATTACACTTAAATTCGCATGAAAACACTGTGAAGAAAGTACTGTGTTCCCCATTTTGTATAAAGAAACCTGAAGCTTACCGTGGTTAAATAAGTGAGATTGGGGGGAGGGGGAGACCTGACCCCTACTTTATGCCTCTTTCCAAAGCAGCACTTTATTGAATAAGGTTAATAATGTGTAAACCTAAGGCAAAAACTATAAATTCTCTGGGTGATTATTCATTCCTATCTTTCATTCATGGAGACACAATTTTTAACTGACTACTGTGTGTCAGACTCTGTGCCAGATACCGGGATTACAAAGATAAATAAGACAGAGTTCCTGTCCTCAAGGACCTGCCTATCTAGGGGGGAAAGAAAGACGTCTTAGCATATAAATCACAACAGAGTGTGGTATATAGAACCTTGAGCCCTGAGCCCACAAATATTCATTGTGGCCGGGAAGAAGTCAGATATTTGCCTGTACTCTTGACAGTAATGAAGTTTATCACATTTTAGGACAACCAGGAATAGCACTTTAAAAACCTCATGCCCTCACCCCCAATACATGTAGCAGACAACAAGACAATTCTACAAAACATATCACTACCTATATAATATGTCCAAAGATCAGGGATAAGAAGAAAATACCCATTTTTCCCTCTCAGATACACATCCAAGCAATGCAAACATATTATCATCGGTTTCTTACATCTGCCAGGAGGCAATATGTCAAATAAATAATTTAGACCAGCTGAGGCACCACAAGAAAACAAAGCCATCAGTCATCTCGGCTGCATTATTGATTGCCAATAACAAGATACTTGCTAAGACAAATGACTCAGCTATTATACTAGTGAGGCTTTAGCTTATCTCAACTACATAAATCATATTGAACTGCTTGTTGTTTCAAGGTGTACAAACATATCTATACTCATTTTTGCCCCCCATTTTCCCAGTATATCTTAGGTGGCCCTTCATAGGCAGAACTTAGACTCATTATTTCCTCACACAATTTTTTCTCTGTGTAGAGCAACAGTCTGCTACCTCTATTTAATGGAGAACTACATTTGTTTATGCTTATTTATATTAGACCTAGATATTTGATTTGAGATAAAAGAGAAAGAGTACGAAATAATTAATTCATTAATCAAATTAATTCATTTCAGATAAATCAAACTGTGACAGGATAAATGCAGAGCAATTGGACTCAGAAGACATAGGTTCCAGGGTAGCCTACTGTTCGTGTGACCAAGGATCCTATTTCTTACCCAAGTCTTGGTTTCCTTTATAAAACCAGAATACTACTACCCAACCCACTTATCTCGTGGTTATTATGAGAATGAAAATTTCAAAATTGTAAAGCACTCTATATAGATGAGGAAACTGTTTCAACATAAATCTTTCCTTTTATGAATTGTCAAGCAGGAGTGCATCTGATTGGTATTCCAAGCAGAAACAGATGGCACACTCAAATTAGGATAATTCCAGGGGTCAGAGGGTGATTTATCAAGGGACTAATCACAAATGTAGGTGGGAATAGAGAAACCACAAACCACAATATAAAAATTCCTTTTACAAAGGAATAGTGCAGGAACTCAAGAATACCAGTATCATAGCTGATATTTTGATCTAATCATGATCTATCTAATTTGATCTATCATGACTGGTGATTTGATCTAAGCCAGAAAGGATGTCCAGTGGGAAAGATTACTGAGAGAACCTAGAATGACAGACTCATGAAGATCTGGCTACTTTGAAAAGAATGAAGACCTTCTTCCACTGACATAGCCAGCTCTAGATGACCTCATGGTAAGGGAACCAAACGGATGGAATCTGATTTCTCCCCATGGCTATACCCTTTCAGCAGCCAGGAAACATAAGAGCTTTTGTTTATGTAACTCACACAGATCAGAATTCTAGAGCAAGAAGTAAGGTAAAAAAAGAGAGGAGACTACATCTTGAGGGACAAAGGCAGAAATCTAGCACAGTTGGGAACAGTCTGTTATGATTATTCTACCACTCTGGACATCAACCCCATAGCCATGTTCCAGTTTTCCTCTCCAAAACTCCATTTCAACTCGGTTATGAAATCATGTCAGCTTTCTCTCTCCCATTTCCATCACATCCATCTCCGGAGAGCCAGGTCTATTGCCTTTGTCCATGCTGAAATCTTTGATTACAAGTGGCAGAGATAGGCTCAAACTGGCTGAAGCAATAAAAGAAACTTGCTGGCTCATCAACCGAAAACTCCAGAAAAATTGTGTCTTCATCTATGGCTGCATTCACAAGGTGAATCATTTCATTATGCTTAAGTCCCTTCTCTCTTCTCGATGTCATCTTTCCCAGGCTGTGCTTTATGTTACTGTCTTCCCGTGTTGGGTAGGCTCTCTCTCCATGGGGGATTCAAGTACCTTATGGCTACTATGATTCTGGACCTTGAGTCACAAAGGCAAACTGAGTCTTGGTGTTATATTCCTGTTTACATTCATATTCATATTCAAAAGCATGGGAGGTTATATAGTGATTTGCTACCAAATTCCTAGCTAAGAATTAATAGTATTCATTTCCCTGGAATTCCTTCATGTCCTTTAAGGAAGTGAGTGACAATAGCATTGAAAGATAGCACCAGCTATTATTGAAGAAGAAGTAGATTATGTATTTACAAGTTCTGGCTCATCTTAAAATCCATTTCACCCTTGACCCCTATTAGAACTCTTTCTTACCTTTTCAGGTAGAAAGAGGGGAGAAAAATCCTGAATAAGTTCTACAGTTTAAATTATAGTTTATGTGGCCAACTTCTGGCTGCCTTGTTGTGAATATTGAGTGATATCCTTCAAAGTACTCACAGAGATGGTAGGTCAATAAATATTAGTGCTGTGCTTACATCTGTCTTATTAATACTCCAGAGACATAGCCAACAGTACATGTTAGAATTCTCACTTCACAAATAAGGAAACTGAGCCTTTCAAAATTACTCTTGTCAGTAAGTAGAAAGCCATGATTCAAATCCATATTTGACACCAAATCCCTAAAGTTTTCTATTTACCAGGTTGCCATCTTTATGTCTTTATTGCTAAGGAACAGTCAAGAATAGTAGCAAAGAGTGGCAAAATTACAGCTGTAAAACAATTCTGGCTACCAACGTTTTACCACTCTAGCCACCATCAGCTTTATCTACATGCCCATCCTGCCATCTGTCTCACATAGACTGGTGAAGAGAAGCAAAATAGGACCCAAGAATAAAGCTCTAATATGGACCCAGCTTTAATATAAAATCACACTATCCATACCTATCCAGGGTCAAACAACGGATGTAGGAGGAAACTGAGCTCTCCATTTTGACTATATTTTGTTTCATTTTCACAAGAAGTACGAAATAGAATGAGCTTTGGATGTAGACAAACCTAACTGCAAATCCTATATACTGTGTTATGATTTTGAGCAAGTTACTTTCCCACTCTGAGTCTTGGTTCCTATATCCAAAAAATGGGAATAATACCAACTATCTCCCTATTGTGATGTATGCAAAATTCATGACACAAGCTCAGTGTGCAGAATTACCAATCATCAGATGGCTTGGTTTTCAACTGTGAGCTTGGTTTTCTATTATGGAAAGGTGAATCTAGGGGCAGCAGCAAGTCTAGAGGCTACTTCATTCCCACTATACCAGGTCTTGAGGTCCAAGATAGGGTGATGGCCTCATGAGGTAGCTCCCTGGTTAAGCCATTCACTCAGCCAAGGCTTGTAATTACATAAACCTTTAGAAATGGCACTCCCTAGGAAGAACAAATTGGCTGATTCATGTTAAGTGGATAAATCTTTTTCTCCCACTCCCGTTCTGTTTTCTTCCTTGTTTTTCTTTCCTCATGTGAGGAGGATGCTTGACTGAAATAAAACTCCTACCATCATCCCACATTCTGTCTTCTTTAGAAAAAGCAAAGTGCTTCATCTGATTAGTGAGTTGGGAAAACATAAGTGGACATCTGTAGACCACTCTCTTCTTCTTCTCTGTCCATTAGGTGCTAGCTCTCCCAAAAAAGAATGTGTGTACAGCTCTGCCTCTCTATGTTTTTGAGAGTTTCACAGGGATCCAATACCACCTGTGACTGGGCAAAAACAAAACAAAACTACATAAATCTAGAGTTCACTATTAACAAGCTCACTTGCATACAGTTATATGCCACAATCTCCACTTTGCTTTATGAATAACGAAGGAGGTATTTTTGTTTCTCATCTGCCTTGCTCTCTTTTCTTCATTCTCAACTGACAGAATACTTAGACCAGAAAGAGGCAGTCCTCTCAAACACCAACAATGTTCTCACAAATAAAACTTCATTGCCACACCCATTTTCTACACTAAAACCATTTCCAAGTTCCTAATTACAGTGATTCCCCTGAAACAGACTTCACAATTTTTTTTTAAAGATTTTTTCTTTATTTATCTGACAGAGATCACAAGTAGGCAGAGAGGCAGGCAGAGAGAGAGGAGGAAGCAGGCTCCCCGCAGAGCAGAGAGCCCGATGTGGGGCTCGATCCCAGGACCCTGGGATCATGACCTGAGCAGAAGGCAGAGGCTTAACCCACTGAGCTACCCAGGTGCCCCCACAATTTTTTTCAAAAGAGTAACTTAGTGTCTGCTACAGTTGTTAGGCCCTTTACGACAGAAGTGGCACTAATTTCCAGCAAGCTCAACCCAAGGTCCAGTTCCCCCAACTTCCTTGTTAAACCTTCTTCTGAGGTGGAACATCAGTGTATAATTTTTATATCAAAAAGATGTAAAAAACTATAAACGCCTATTTCTACAACACTTTTTCTTTTTTTTTTAACTTAATTTTATTTTTTCAGTGTTCCAGGATTCATTTAAAAAAAAAATTTATGTGTATGTTGGCTTTGCTTCCAATCTGCTTTCACATTTTTATTTACTTTTTATACTCATTATATCTGCAAATTAATGATAAAGTGGCAAGTATCAGTCTAATAATTTTACAGATGAAAGATAAGCCTTAAAAAGGCAGTTTAGATCAAAATCATAATGACTGTAACACAGTTAAGCTAAAATTTAATTAATCTAATTCCCTGCCCTCAAACTGCATCCAGCCTAGTAGAAGAGAGACAAATAAGCAAGAAATCATGACCCAGATAGCAGGCAACATGACAGTTGTCTTGGGAGACCACAGAAGAGGAACTCTGATCCCGGAGTGGGAAATGAGAGAATACTTGGTGGAGGAGAGTGAAGCAGTGGGTTTTCAGGTAGGAAAGTTGCAGGCAGGAGAAACAGCGAGTTAAAAGGAGGAGAAAACGTGATTTTTCAGTTACCACAAATTGTTCACTGTGGGGCTGGGGTACAAATGGCTAAGTGGAGCACAAAGAAATAATTCTGGGGAAATAAGCAAAGACCCAACAGGACAGACTTCCCCCTCCCACCCTCTGCCCAAGGCTAAGAGTATAGGCTTCATTATAAAAATATGGAGACCTCACAAGCTCATCTTCTCATCAAATCGAACTAAATATATGTCAACATCTCTTTTCCTCTAAAACCCAAACTAAAATAGAAGACAACTAGAATGTAGTCCCCAAACATTCAAGACTGGTGCACAATGATGTTACTCCAGTTTACCTAGAAAGAGCATTTCAGCTTAAATGATAAACATAAACCTGAGGGAAAATGTTCCAAGATCGTTCTGTGTTCAAAGAGTCACACTTCCTAGCAGCCAGCTCCTGTACAGTGGCCATCAACTCCCAGGACTCATTGGTGAGTAGCAGCTGTGTTTTCAGCTCACTGTGCTTGGGCATTCTGCTGGAATGGGACTGAAGGCTGGTTTGATTTTCAGAAATTAAGACTTTTCTTTCCCTTTCCCTTCTACAAAATAATCAACTTATCATAGGCATCGCATTTTTCAACATATACACGTTTCATTCTCCCCAAAACACACACACACACACACACACACACACACACACACATAAGTACATACTTTTTGGAACTAGATGCCTTTCTATACTGGCAAACACATGCTAATATTAAGTGAATGTATATATCATAATGGCACATCCAGAATATACAATAGTAATAATTCCTTATATTTCCATGGTTCTTTGCATTTATAATTTATACACAGCTGCTCCCAAAAAGAATATGAGACAGCCACAGCACTTTATAATTTATAAAGCATTCTATCTTGTGACAATACTGTGAAGCAGGAAGACCAGAGATTAAATAGACCTGTCAGGAACAAAAAGGACACTGAGGCTGAAAAGACTAAGGTGACTTTTCCAAGCCCAGAGGCAAAACTCTGAAAGCCTTGAGCTCTGGTCTTTCAACTGCATCAGGCCAACTCCTTTAACAACCTGTGTACCCACCAGCTCTCCTCAAGGACATCCTGAGGAAGGAGTAGATAAAAAGTCACCACAACTATGAGAACATATTCCAGATACCCTACACTTACTCTCCATGTCCCCACTCTCACTCTCTCAGGTGTTACAAATAACCATCAATATTTATTGAGTGCCTAGAATGTGAAGAGTAGTGTCCTAGTGTCTTACAATTAAATGAGTGAATTACCCCTTTAATCCTCACCACAGCACTGTGAGGTAGCTGATATTAACTCCATTTTATGGATGAGAAAAGTGAGGCAAAGAAAAGTTAAATAACTTGCCCATACAGACATAATTAGGTTTTAGAGCCAGATTACATATAAAGACAGTCTTCATCCAAGGACTGACTTGTTTAACTGCAATGCTAATTCTTTTTTTTTTTTTTTTTGCCCCAGAGATTTCTTTCAAATAGAGGTGTCGCAAAAATTGGGCTTTGTGCCCCAAACCAGGTTTGTTGGTGTATATATAGAAACATAAACATTTTTATAAACATATTTTGTGTGTGTGTGTGTGTGTGTGTGTATGTATTTGTATATACATTTGACATACATGTATTTGCATATGATATGTGGTGTGGTCCTCTTTTCCCACATGCCTCAAGATACCAGTGAGACTGTGAGATGACCCACACAGTCTTCTCAGGGTATCTTCCAAGATCCACATTCAAGGAGATTTTCTAAGAGAACTCTCTCCCTAATTGTAAACTTCTATCCCCATCATAACCGACCAGACGAGTCACCAGCTAGAGAAAACAATTTCATTTGACCCAGGCAACCCTCAGTTTGTTTTGTGAGATTAAGAGTCACTTATGGTTTGTCTCCCTCCCAAACCCATCTTGTTTCATTTATTCTTCTTCTACCCACTTAAGCCTCCATGTTGCATCACCACTTCCTCATATCAGGGAGATCATATGATAGTTGTCTTTCTCTGCTTGACTTATTTCGCTAAGCATGATACGCTCTAGTTCCATCCATGTTGTTGCAAATGGCAAGATTTCATTTCTTTTGATGGCTGCATAGTATTCCATTGTGTATATATACCACATCTTCTTGATCCATTCATCTGTTGATGGACATCTAGGTTCTTTCCATAGTTTGGCTATTGTGGACATTGCTGCTATAAACATTCGGGTGCATGTGCCCCTTTGGATCACTACGTTTGTATCTTTAGGGTAAATACCCAGTAGTGCAATTGCTGGGTCATAGGGCAGTTGTATTTTCAACATTTTGAGGAACCTCCATGCTGTTTTCCAGAGTGGCTGCACCAACTTGCATTCCCACCAACAGTGTAGGAGGGTTCCCCTTTCTCCGCATCCTCGCCAGCATCTGTCATTTCCAGACTTGTTGATTTTAGCCATTTTGACTGGTGTGAGGTGGTATCTCATTGTGGTTTTGATTTTTATTTCCCTGATGCCGAGTGATATGGAGCACTTTTTTCATGTGTCTGTTGGCAAACTGGATGTCTTCTTTGCAGAAATGCTCTGCCCATTTCTTGATTGGATTATTTGTTCTTTGGGTATTGAGTTAGCTAAGATCTTTATAGATTCTGGACACTAGTCCTTTATCTGATATGTCATTTGCAAATATCTTCTCCCATTCTGTCAGTTGTCTTTTGATTTTGTTAACTGTTTCCTTTGCTGTGCAAAAGCTTTTGATCTTAATGAAATCCCAATAGATCATTTTTGCCCTTGCTTCCCTTGCCTTTGGCATTGTTCCTAGGAAGATGTTGCTGCGGCTGAGGTCGAAGAGGTTGCTGCCTGTGTTCTCCTCAAGGATTTTGATGGATTCCTTTCGCACATTGAGGTCCTTCATCCATTTTGAGTCTATTTTTGTGTGTGATGTAAGGAAATGGTCCAATTTCATTTTTCTGCATGTGGCTGTCCAATTTTCCCAGCACCATTTATTGAAGAGGCTGTCTTTTTTCCATTGGACATTCTTTCCTGCTTTGTCGAAGATTAGTTGACTGTAGAGTTGAGAGTCTATTTCTGGGCTCTCTATTCTGTTCCATTGATCTATGTGTCTGTTTTTGTGCCAGTACCATGCTGTCTTGATGATGACAGCTTTGTAATAGAGCTTGAAGTCCGGAATTGTGATGCCACCAACGTTGGCTTTCTTTTTCAATATCTCTTTGGCTATTCGAGGTCTTTTCTGGTTCCATATAAATTTTAGAATTATTTGTTCCACTTCTTTGAAAAATATGGATGGTACTTTGATAGGAATTGCATTAAATGTGTAGATTGCTTTAGGTAGCATAGACATTTTCACAATATTTATTCTTCCAATCCAGGAGCATGGAACATTTTTCCATTTCTTTGTGTCTTCCTCAATTTCTTTCATGAGTACTTTATAGTTTTCTGAGTATAGATTCTGTGTCTCTTTGGTTAGGTTTATTCCTAGGTATCTTATGGTTTTGGATGCAATTGTAAACGGGATTGACTCCTTAATATCTCTCTTCTGTCTTGCTGTTGGTGTGGAGAAATGCAACTGATTTCTGTGCATTGATTTTATATCCTGACACTTTACTGAATTCCTGTATAAGTTCTAGCAGTTTTGGAGTGGAGTCTTTTGGGTTGTCCACATAGAGTATCATATCATCTGCGAAGAGAGATAATTTGACTTCTTCTTTGCCGATTTGGATGCCTTTAATTTCCTTTTGTTGTCTGATTGCTGAGGCTAGGACCTCTAGTACAATGTTGAATAGCAGTGGTGATAATGGACATCCCTGCCGTGTTCCTGACCTTAGCGGAAAAGCTTTCAGTTTTTCTCCATTGAGAATGATATTTGCGGTGGGTTTTTCATAGATGGCTTTGATGATATTGAGGTATGTGCCCTCTATCCCTACACTTTGAAGAGTTTTGATCAGGAAGGGATGCTGTACTTTGTCAAATGCTTTTTCAGCATCTATTGAGAGTATCATATGGTTCTTGTTCTTTCTTTTATTGATGTGTTGTATCACATTGACTGATGTGCGGATGTTGAACCAACCTTGCAGCCCTGGTATAAATCCCACTTGGTCGTGGTGAATAATCCTTTTAATGTACTGTTGAATCCTATTGGCTAGTATTTTGTTGAGTATTTTCGCATCTGTGTTCATCAATGATATTGGTCTATAGCTCTCTTTTTTGGTGGGATCCTTGTCTGGTTTTGGGATCAAGGTGATGCTGGCCTCATAAAATGAGTTTGGAAGTTTTCCCTCCATTTCTATTTTTTGGAACAGTTTCTGGAGAATAGGAATTAGTTCTTCTTTAAATGTTTGGTAGAATTCCCCCGGGAAGCCATCTGGCCCTGGGCTTTTGTTTGTTTGGAAATTTTTAATGACTGTTTCAATCTCCTTACTGGTTATGGGTCTGTTCAGGCTTTCTATTTCTTCCTGGTTCAGTTGTGGTAGTTTATATGTTTCTAGGAATGCATCCATTTCTTCCAGATTGTCAAATTTATTGCGGTAGAGTTGCTCATAGTATGTTCTTATAATAGTTTGTATTTCTTTGGTGTTAGTTGTGATCTCTCCTCTTTCATTCATGATTTTATTTATTTGGGTCCTTTCTCTTTTCTTTTTGATAAGTCGGGCCAGGGGTTTATCAATTTTATTAATTCTTTCAAAGAACCAGCTCCTACTTTCGTTGATTTGTTCTATTTTTTTTTTTGTTTGTTTGTTTCTATTTCATTGATTTCTGCTCTGATCTTTATGATTTCTCTTCTCCTGCTGGGCTTAGGGTTTCTTTCTTGTTCTTTCTCCAGCTCCTTTAGGTGTAGGGGTAGGTTGTGTACCTGAGACCTTTCTTGTTTCTTGAGAAAGGCTTGTACCGCTATATATTTTCCTTTCAGGACTGCCTTTGTTGTATCCCACAGATTTTGAACCGTTGTATTTTCATTATCATTTGTTTCCATGATTTTTTTCAATTCTTCTTTAATTTCCCGGTTGACCCATTCATTCTTTAGAAGGATGCTGTTTAGTCTCCATGTATTTGGGTTCTTTTCAAACTTCCTTTTGTGGTTGAGTTCTAGCTTTAGAGCATTGTGGTCTGAAAATATGCAGGGAATGATCCCAATCTTTTGATACCGGTTGAGTCCTGATTTAGGACCCAGGATGTGATCTATTCTGGAGAATGTTCCATGTGCACTAGAGAAGAATGTGTATTCTATTGCTTTGGGATGAAATGTTCTGAATATATCTGTGATGTCCATCTGGTCCAGTGTGTCGTTTAAGGCCTTTATTTCCTTGCTGATCTTTTGCTTGGATGATCTGTCCATTTCAGTGAGGGGAGTGTTAAAGTCCCCTACTATTATTGTATCATTGTTGATGTGTTTCTTTGATTTTGTTATTAATTGGTTTATATAGTTGGCTGCTCCCACATTGGGGGCATAGATATTTAAAATTGTTAAATCTTCTTGTTGGACAGACCCTTTGAGTATGATATAGTGTCCTTCCTCATCCCTTATTATAGTCTTTGGCTTAAAATCTAATTGATCTGATATAAGGATTGCCACTCCTGCTTTCTTCTGATGTCGATTAGCATGGTAAATTCTTTTCCACCCCCTCACTTCAAATCTGGCCGTGTCTTCGGGCTTAAAATGAGTTTCTTGGAGGCAACATATAGATGGGTTTTGTTTTTTTATCCATTCTGATAGCCTGTGTCTTTTGACAGGGGCATTTAGCCCATTCACCTTCAGAGTAACTATGGAGAGATATGAATTTAGTGCCATTGTATTGCCTTTAAGGTGACTGTTACTGTATATGGTCTCTGTTCCTTTCTGATCTACCACTTGTAGGCTCTCTCTTTGCTTAGAGGACCCCTTTCAATATTTCCTGTAGAGCTGGTTTGGTGTTTGCAAATTCTTTCAGTTGTTGTTTGTCCTGGAAGCTTTTAATCTCTCCTTCTATTTTCAATGACAGCCTAGCTGGATATAGTATTCTTGGCTGCATGTTTTTCTCGTTTAGTGCTCTGAAAATATCATGCCAGCTCTTTCTGGCCTGCCAGGTCTCTGTGGATAAGTCAGCTGCCAATCTAATATTTTTACCATTGTATGTTACAGACTTCTTTTCCCGGGCTGCTTTCAGGATTTTCTCTTTGTCACTGAGACTTGTAAATTTTACTATTAGGTGACGGGGTGTGGGCCTATTCTTATTGATTTTGAGGGGCGTTCTCTGAACCTCCTGAATTTTGATGCTCGTTCCCTTTGCCATATTGGGGAAATTCTCCCCAATAATTCTCTCCAGTATACCTTCTGCTCCTCTCTCCCTTTCTTCTTCTTCTGGAATCCCAATTATTCTGTGCTCGCTTCGGCAGCACATATACTAAAATTGGAACGATACAGAGAAGATTAGCATGGCCCCTGCGCAAGAATGGAATCCCAATTATTCTAATGTTGTTTCGTCTTATGGTGTCACTTATCTCTCGAATTCTCCCCTCGTGGTCCAGTAGCTGTTTGTCTCTCTTTTGCTCAGCTTCTTTATTCTCTGTCATTTGGCCTTCTATATCACTAATTCTTTCTTCTGCCTCATTTATCCTTGCAGTTAGAGCCTCCATTTTTGATTGCACCTCATTAATAGCTTTTTTGATTTCACCTTGGTTAGATTTTAGTTCTTTTATTTCTCCAGAAAGGGCTTTTATATCTCTCGAGAGGGTTTCTCTAATATCTTCCATGCCTTTTTCGAGCCCGGCTAGAACCTTGAGAATTGTCATTCTGAACTCTAGATCTGACATATTACCGATGTCTGTATTGATTAGGTCCCTAGCCTTCGGTACTGCCTCTTGTTCTTTTTTTTGTGTTGAATTTTTACGTCTTGTCATTTTGTCCAGATAAGAGTAAATGAAGGGGCAAGTAAAATACTAAAAGGGTGGCAACAACCCCAGGAAAATATGCTTTAACCAAATTAGAAGAGATCCAAAATCGTGAGGGGGGAGAAAGGGGATAAAAAGAGGTTCAAAAAGGAAGAAAGAAAAAAAAAGAAAAATGAAAAAGAAAAAAAAGAAAAGAAAAGAATTTTTTTAAAAAAGAAAACACCTAAGAAAAATGTAAAAAAGTAAAAATATATATATTAGATAAACTAGTAAAAAATCGTTAAAAAAGAAAAAGGTAACAGTTAAAAAAAAATTTTACCCGAAGGCGAGAAGAAAAAAAAAAATGAAAAAGAAAAAATTAAATTAACTGCAAGACTAAAAAAAAAAATCACAGGATAAAAGCCATGAGTTCCGTGCTTGGCTTTCTCCTCCTCTGGAATTCTGCTGCTCTCCTTGGTATTGAAACCGCACTCCTTGGTAGGTGAACTTGGTCTAGGCTGGATTTCTTGTTGATCTTCTGGGGGAGGGGCCTGTTGTAGTGATTCTCAAGTGTCTTTGCCCCAGATGGAATTGCACTGCCCTTACCAGGGGCCGGGGTGAGTAATCCGCTCGGGTTTGCTTTCAGGAGCTTTTGTTCCCTGAGCGCTTTCCATAGAGTTCTGGAGGACGGGAATACAAATGGCAGCCTCCTGGTCTCCCGCCCGGAGGAGCCGAGAGCCCAGGGCCCCACTCCTCAGTGCACCCTCAGAGAACAGTGCCTAGTTACTCCCATCTGCCTGACCTCCGGCTGCGCTCCGAGCTCACCCAGCCTGAGACCGGTTCAAGGTCACCCCAAGCTGCAAGCTTACTGTCGGCTCTGTCTCTGTAGCCGGCTTTCCCGTTCCAGTACCCGCAAGCTCTGCGACACTCAGACACCCCCGATCCTTCTGTGACCCTGCAGGACCTGAGGCCACGCTGACCCCACGTGGGCTTCGTCCGGGTTTAGCCTCTGGAGCAATGTCCCTCAGCGGAACAGACTTTTAAAAGTCCTGATTTTGTGGGCCGTTGCTCCGCTGCTTGCCGGGAGCCGGCCCCTCCCCCCGGGGTCTATCTTCCCGTCGCTTTGGATTCACTTCTCCGCTGGTCCTACCTTTCAGAAAGTGGTTGTTTTTCTGTTTCCAGAATTGCTGTTCTTCTTCTCTTCGATCTGCCAATGGATTTTCAGGTGTTTGTAATCTTTAGATAAGCTATCTAGCTGATCTCCGGCTAGCTGAAGTAGTCTCAGCCTGCTATTTCTCTGCCATCTTGACTCCTCCTCTGGATGTCACTTCCAGAAATTGCTACACATTTAATGCAATTCCTATCAAAATACCATCAATGTTTTTCAAAGAAATGTAACAAATAATCCTAAAATTTGTATGGAACCAGAAAAGACCCCAAATAGCCAGAGGAATGTTGAAAAAGAAAGCCAAATTGGTGGCATCACAATTCCAGACTTCAAGCTCTATTACAAAGCTGTAATCATCAAGACAGTATGGCACTGGCACAAAAACAGACACATAGATCAGTGGAACAGATTAAAGAGCCCAGAAATAGACCCTCATCTCTATGGTCAAATAATCTTCGATAAAGCAGGAAAGAATGGCCAGGGGAAAAAAGACAGTCTCTTCAACAAATGGTGTTAGGAAAATGGGACAGCCACACGCAGAAGAATGAAACTGGACCATTTCCTTACACCACACACAAAAATAGACTCAAGATGGATGAGAGCCCTCAATGTGAGATAGGAATCCATCAAAATCCCTGAGGAGAACACAGGCAACAACTTCTCTGACCTCAGGTGCAGTAACTTCTTCCTAAAAACATTTTCAAAGGCAAGGGAAGCAAGGGAAAAAATGAACTATTGGGACTTCATCAAGATCAAAAGCTTGTGCACAGCAAAGGAAACAGTCAACAAAACCAAAAGACAACTGACCGAATCGGAGAAGATATTTGTGAATGACATATCAGATAAAGGGCTAGTATCTAAAATCTGTAAAGAACTTATCAAACTCAACACCCAAAGAACAAAGAATCCAATCAAGAAATGGGCAGAGGACATGAACAAACATTTCTGCAAAGAAGACATCCAGATGGCCAACAGACACATGAAAAAGGGCTCCACATCACTTGGCATCAGGGAAATACAAGCCAAAACCACAGTAAGATACCACCTCACACCAGTGGGAATGGCTAAAATTAACAAGTCAGGCTAAAATTAACAAGTCAGATGTTGGAGAGCATGCAGAGAAAGGGGAAACCTCCTACATGGCCGGTGGGAATGCAAGGTGGTGCAGTCACTCTGGACAACAGCATGGAGGTTCCTCAGAAAGTTGAAAATAGAGCTATGACCTAGCAATCACACTACTGGGTATTTACTCTAAAGATACAAATGTAGTGATCCGAAGCGGCACATGCATCTGAATGTTTATAGCAGCAATGTCCACAATAGCCAAACTATGGGAAGAACCCAGATGTCCATCAACAGATAAATGGATTAAGAAGAGGTGGTATATATATACAATGGAATACTATGCAGCCATCACAAGAAATGAAGTCTTGCCATTTGCAACGACATGGATGGAACTAGAGGGTATTATGCTGAATGGAATAAGTCAATCAGAGAAAGACAATTATCATATGATCTCCCTGATATGAGGAATTTGAGAGGCAAAGTGGGGGGTTTAGGGGGTAGGGAAGGAAAAAATGAAACAAGATGGGATCAGGAGGGAGACAAACCATAAAAGACTCTTAATTTCACAAAACAAACACAGGGTTGCTGGGGGGAGGGGGGCATGGTATTGGGGAGGGTATGTGCTATGGTGAGTGCTGTGAATTGTATAAGACTGATGAATCACAGACCTGTACCCCTGAAACAAATAATACATTATATGTTAATAAAAAAATAAAAAATAAAAGTTCCCTTCTACTTTCATTGAGAATGCCCTTGTTTAACTGAATAGGAATAATCAAAGTATGAATTGGTATTTAATAATGTCAATATTCACACAACAAACTCAAGCCATGTACCTATGTGCTTGTTATATAATACCTAGAGATAAGGACAAGAGTAACTAAGAAAAAATCTGTAGGATCTTTAGCAGTAGAAGATATTAACAGTAGCACATATATGAAGTTTTTATATTTGGGGTGCCTGTGGCTCAGCCAGTTTAGCACCCAGCTCTTAATTTTGGCTCAGGTCATGATCTCAGGTCCTGGGGCTGAGCTTCACCTAGGGCTCCTTGCTCAACAGGAGTCTGTTGGAGATTCTCTCTTTCCCACTCCTTCTGCTTACCTCCCAACCCCTCCCACTTCAAATAAGTAAATATTTGGGGGAAAAAAAGTTTTTATATTTAAATATTTAGAAACCAATGGTAATATTTTAAACAATATTGAAAGCTTACCAAGTACCAGGCATTATGCTAACTGCTATATCCGTATCACCTTATTTATTTGATCTACCTCTAAGGTGGGTAATATTTAGACCCATCTCCCCTTTGAAAGACAAAATATCTCCAGCTCAAATAAATTAATTGTCCAGTCACACAACTAGTAAGTGAGGGAGCCCAGATTCTAATAAACTCAGACTGATACCTCAGTGAAACTGAGCATTTCATTCTATCCTCTCTCAGCAAGCAAAAGGAAATTAGAAAATAAATTAAGCGCTGGTTATTTTAAAATTTGATTTTAATAACAAACAAACTAAAACTCCATTCAATTGCAACATGTACTTTGGCAGAGTACTAGTAGGCAGAGGAAGGAAAAGTGTGCTATGTTTGCCTTGTGCGATAGAAACGGATATGAATAAATCTAAAGTTTGTTAGCAAACTATAACTTTATACACATTTATTACAAAACTTTAGTCAAGCACTGGTAAACTAAAAGTAAAATGTATAACAAGATTGAAAACAAATGAACTACAAAGAGAAATATCAGGCAGATCACCTCAAAATAAATCCTATAACAATACTAATATTATGGGTACTTCATATTGTTAAAACAACAATTTTACAAGTCATAAGAAACATAAAAGTGTATTTTCCTAGCAACACAATTTTGAAATATACAAAGCCAAATTTTATATACATATATATACCTCTATGTATGTGTATACACACACACATACACAATATCAGAAAAATATGGAAATCTACCTACTGTACTCATAATAGCATCTACATCTATGACAAAGATGAGGGGACTGGGTTTGATGATACGAATTCCAAGTGAGACACTCCACAACACATGCACACACACACAATTATGATGATAAGTTATCATATTTGAAGAAGAAAATGTTAATAGCCTCATATGCCTACTTACATGAAAGTTGTTCTTTGTTAGCTAAATAGATGAAAATACTCTTGAGATAACCAATCTGTATTTCTAATATTACTTTCATTCCAGCAAAATTCCAACAAAATAACTTTAAGTGAAATGCAAACAAGAATACTTTGACACAGATGTGACACAAGAAGTGCATTGTTCCTCTGCTACAGCCATTTATCTGTTCAATAAATATTTGAAATTATACCTTACACCTTGCACTGTGTCAGAAAGTAAGGATAAAAAGGTGATTCTGACAGACTTGTTCTCCTCTCACGGCTCAGTTTAGTAGTGGACATAGACTGTGAACAAACCAACCTACAAACGACCATAAATTTTCAAACTGTCTAAGGATTCTGAAGGAAGGTAAGAAAATACTATGAGAATAGGGGAGCCTACCTTACCTACATTGATCAGGAAGGGCATACCCACCAGAGAGAGATCAAACCAGGGACTGAAATTATGACCAAGAATTAGCCTAGTAACTACTTCTTATTCTGATAAAGATGGAGTGACAAAGACCAGTTCTACCTGTGGTCTGAAGTAATTAAGAAACCAAACAATTATTTTCAGACACTGAATGTTAGGTAACAGGGATAGCAGGGAAAAGTGATCCCTGAGAGGGGAAATGAGGTGTGCCCTGTGACCACCCAGTTTATTGCCTTGAGAGAGTTTTCAGTCCTCAGTCCTCGTGCTTCAGGAATAAACACCGTTCTGCTGCCACCCATCAAAACTTAATGGAAAGCCTTGAAGGAACCAAACTATTTGATGGTCAATTAAATACACCTCAAAACAAAACTCAAAAATATTTACAGGAATACAAAAATATTCAGCACTTAACAAGTTAAAGTCACAATGCCTATCATCCAATCAAAAAGTTAGCAGGTATACAAAGAAGCAGGAAAATACAACCCATAATGAGAAAGTAAAAGAAACAAAAAACAAAAAACAAAACAAAAAAAAAAACCTTTAAATTCTTGAAAGAAAAAAATACCAACTGCTAATTATATCACAACAACAAAAAATCTTTCATAAACAAAGGAAATAATGTTTAGCCATACAAAAGCTAGACGAATTAATCATCAGCACACCTGTACTATGTGATTAAATGTTTTCAAGAAGTTCTTAGGACACAAGGAAAATGCTAGCAGACAGAAATCCATATCAACACGAAGGCACGAAAAGCACTAGAAATCGTAAAAATGTAGGTAAATATTAGAGTTTTTTCCTCTTATTTTTAAAAATCTCTTTACAACAGCTCATTAGAGAAAAAAATAATATATTAAGGGGTTTACAACACATATAGAAGTAAAATGTATGATCAAAATGGCACAAAGACTGGGAGGAGGAAAAATGGGAGTACACTGTTACAAAAGTCATACTATATATGAAGCAATGTATTACTCAAAAATACAGTTTAGGGGCACCTGGGTAGCTCAGTGGTTTGGGCCTCTGCCTTCGGTTCAGGCCATGGTTTCAGTCAGGGTCCTGAATCCAGCCCCACATCAGGCTCTCTGCTCAGCGAGGAGCCTGCTTCCCCTTTCTCTCTCTGCCTGTCTCTCTGCCTACTTATGATCTCTGTCTGTCAAATAAATAAATAAAATCTTGAAGAAAAAAAATACAGTTTAACAAGTTAAAGCTATATACAATAATACAATAATAATACAATGTCAAATAAATAAATAAAATCTTGAAGAAAAAAAAATACAGTTTAACAAGTTAAAGCTATAAGCAACACCTAAATGAACCAGCTAAGGATAAAGGGAGATAATAAAAATTATTCAATTTAATTCAAAAGAAGGCGAAAAAAAAAAAAAAGGAAAAAGAGAACCAAGAGCAGATGGGAAAAACAGAATCAAGTAGTAAGATAGTGACTTAAGCTCAACCTATCAATGAACATGTTGAATGTAAATTGTCTGAACCTCCCAATTAAAAGAGAGAGACTGTCAGATTGGATTTTAAAAAGAATAATAACAAATTGTTTGCTTCCTATAAGGAACAAACAAACAAAAAGATAGAAACATATATGACACTAACACGAATAAAAGGAAAGCTGAAGGGTCAACATTTCAGACAAAGCATATTTTGAAACAAAGACTATGAGCAGTATAAAGAATGTCACTTTCTAAAGGTAAAGAAATCAATTCAGCAAGAAAATATAACAATCCTAAATGTTTAAGCCTCTAACAACAGCGTTTCAAAATGCACAAAGCAAAAACTGATAGGACTAGTAGAAGAAATAAACAAATCTGTAGTTACAGTGGGAGATTTTAACACCCTTCTCTCTGTAATTGATACAAGTGGGTAGCAAAACAGTAAGGATATAAAAGACTTGAATAACATTATCAAACAAACATCAACTGACCTAAATTACATTTACAGAACACTCCACCCAGAAACATATGAATACACATAATTTTCAAATGCACATAAAACACTTACCATGATAGACTATATTCTGAATCATAAAATAATTATGTTTGAAATAGTTCAAATAATACAAAATATGTTCTTGGAATACAGTACAAGTAAAAGTCAAAACGAAAAATATTTTTAGAAAACCCTCCATCTTTATAAACAAAAAAGCAGATCTCTAAATAACCCATGAGTCAAAGGAAAAATCAGTAGGGAAATGAGAAAATATTTTGAACTAAATTAACATGAAAATATAATACATCAAAACTTGTGGAATACATGTCAATCAATAGTTGTAGTAAAGCTGTTCTTCATTCAATGGTTACTTTGTTTCATGTCACTTGATTCACATCAGTGGTCTTAAAGGAAAACTTTGAGTTTTGTGCATATCTCCCTGCCTTCTCTTTTCCATGAAAACAAGATGCTCCAACTATTTTTTGTAACCCATACCGCCTACATTATTTAAGAAATTAGCTTTAATGTATTATTATGACAAGATACATTAGGATAATAGAAACAGAAGAGTTGATTATGGCAAATACCAGTGTAATCACCACTTAGATTTTTAACAATAAAAATTTATGAAATAAAGTACCCTGTGGGCCCTGCCTATTTCCATTTTTCTCTAATCCCAATTCTGGTAGTTAATCATTATCCTGAATCTGGCCATTATTCATTCCATGGCATGTTTGAAAATCTTTCTTGTATATTTATGCATCTACAAACAATATGTAGGGTTGTTTTGGAGATTTTAGCTTTATATAGCCTGAATCATCTGGTACGTGTTTGTGATAGTCCTGAAAATGCACCATTCAGATTTGCTTGCTCTACTACAAAGGAAATGTCTGAGTGCCACAGCTGCTATTCTCTGCATCTACTCCACTTTGTTGGATGCTTCCCACAGGTTAACTCTAGGCAAGAACTGGGGACGAGAGGGTTGCTAACGCAGGCCCATTCCTGAAAAACGCAGGACTCCTTTAATAGGCCGCTTTGGCTCTTGAGCTTGTGGATATTGTTCCTTTACAGGACTCAGACTTCTATCATGGTCTGAAACCTCTCCCCACCTTTTCCAGTTCCCTCCCTTCTTCCCTTTTAAGTATTTTCCCCAGTTAAGTTACTTTCACATTCAGTTTTGTCCTGGCACTTGGATTTTAGAGGACCTGAACTAACACAGTATTCTTTCACAATCTGTTATTTTTTTTTTAATTTAATTTTTTTATTTGACAAGCAGAGATCACAAGTAGACAGAGAGGCAGGCAGAGAGAGGGGAGGAAGCATGCTCCCTGCTGAGCAGAGAGCCCTATGAGGGGCTGGATCCCAGAACCCTGGAATCATGACCTGAGCCAACGGCAGAGGCTTTAACCCACTGAGCCACCCAGGCGCCCGACAATCTGCTTTCTTCATTTAGCATGTTTTTGTGATTTATTCATATGGATACATTTACCTCTAGTTCATTAATTTTAAACACTGTAAAGAATTCTGCTATATGAATATAGAACTGATTTATCCTTTCTCCTTTTAATAGACATTTATGTTGTCTCCAATTTTTTTGCATTACAAGCAATGCTCCAATGAGCTTTACACCCCAATACACAGGTCATAGGGTAGGTGTTCCTTTGCCAGCTACTGTCAATAGCTCTCCCAAGTCATTAGATCAATTTATACTTCTCCCAGTGGTGTATGAAAGTGCCCATCATTCCACTTCCTTCCAACAACTGAAATTACTGTTTTACTTTTGTCAGTCTCATTGGTATTAAAGTGATAGCTCACTGTACTTCTAATCTACATTTTCATGAATATTATCGATATTATACATTTTTTTCACATATGTTGCCCTTTAGAGTTTTTAACTTGGTGATTTATCTGATCATATTCTTGGTCTATTATTAAATTGAATTCTTTGTATCTTCCTGTCTTCTAAGAGTCCTCTAAGTATATCTGTTATTCTTGTTTAAAAATGTCTTATTCTGTGACAAATGCCTTCTCTCTCTGTTTTTGATATCTTTTAATCAGAAAGATTTAAATATTTAATATAGTTTATCAATCTTTGCCTTTATAGTTTTGCTTTCATTTTCTAAAGAAATCCTTCTCTACATCAAAGTCTTACGATATCCCAACATGTGTTCTAAGAACAGTTAAATTTTGTTCTTCACACAGATTCTTAATCCAAATATAATTGATCTTAAAATATAAGGATTGGGGTCGCCTGGGTGGCTCAGTTGGTTAAGCAGCTGCCTTCCGGCTCAGGTCATGATCCCAGCGTCCTGGGATCAAGTCCCACATGGGGCTCCTTGCTCGGCAGGGAGCCTGCTTCTCCCTCTGCCTCTGCCTGCCATTCTGTCTTTAACAGCACACTGTTTTAATAAAACTGGATAAGGATTCTTAATACCGACTTTGAATCCCCTATTCTGATCCACTTCAAAGTTGCTCATGGCCACCTGGGTGGCTCATTGGTTAAGCGACTGCCTTCGGCTCGGGTCATGATCCCAGACTCCCAGGATCGAGTCCTGATTCAGGCTCCAAGCTCCATGGGGAGTCTGCTTCTCCCTCTGACCTTCTCCCTTCTCATGCTCTCTCACTCTCTCTCTCTCAAATAAATAAATAAAATCTTTAAAAAACAAAAACAAAAACAAACTGCCCTGACCAGTTTTGATCCCTTGGTTTTCTATATAGACTTTAGAATGAGCTTTCCATTCTTTTTGTCCTATTCGGACTTTGGATGGAAATATTTATGAATTAATCTTTAGAGAATGAGGAGATTTATGATTTAAGGCTTCTCATCCACAATCACATCATATTTCTCCATTTATTTGGGTCCTTAACATCTTTTAACAGAGATTTAAGATTTTTCTCCATAAAAAATATTATACCTTTTTTTTGACATTAATCATCTTTTCTTTATATTACATTTGCTGTTTGTGGCTGATATAAAGAAACTAAAAATTTTTATCTTTGATAATGTACCCAGTCACTGTACTAAGCTCATTAATTCTATTGTTCATCTAAAGCTTCTCTTGGATTTTCTATGTAGACGATAACAGAATCTGAAAGTATTGACAGTTTTGCTCCTTCTGTATTTTTTACTTCGTTTTTGCATATTATACAAGTGAGAGCCTACCATACAATATAAAATAGAAGTTGTGATAGATGCATCATTGGTGAACCCTGGTGGTTAGAAGAAATACATTTAGTATCTTCCCCTCAGTCATCATATTTATTCTCTGCTTTGTTATTACTTTCATATGGTTAAAGAAGTTCCTATTATTGTTACTAGTTTAGAAGAAGTTTGGAGTTGTTGCTTTTGATTTGCCTACATCTAATATATTTTATCTCCTTTCATCTGTTAATGAGGTAAATTACATTAATAAATTTTCCAATAAATTCTTCAAATAAACTCAAATGGCTCATAATGCATTATTTTTTTAATGCATTTATTTTTTTAATACCTGCATTCATCTTGCCTTTTTTTTTATTAGGACTACTTAATCTTGATTTATCAGTGAGCTTGGTCTCTAATTTTCCTCTCCCACACATGGTTTCAACATCAAAATTATACTTGATCATTAAATTAGCTGAGAAGCATTTTCTCTTCATCTCTAGAAGACTTCGCATAAATACTTGACAGAACTTTCTCATAAAAAGTCATCTGGGCAATATAATTTCACCTTTTTATATTTTTTAAATTTTTAACCACTCACTTGCTTTTTTAAAATATAGATGTAACTATCCCAGTTTTCTATTTCTTTTTGAGTGTTAGCAAGATACAACTTTATAAGAAATTTGCCTACCTTCAAATTTATTGCTATAGAGTTCTTAACAGTTCACATTATTTTTAAATTTCTACTATTATGAGCTTTCTCCCTTTTGTTCTTGATCACTTACAAAAATATATTAATTTTATTATAATTTCCAAATAACTTTATTTTGATCTTGAGTTTTTATATTGTGCTCTGTTTTCTTAATCATTAATATCTGCTATTCACTATTTACTATTAATATCTAATATCACTACTCACTATATTCACTAGACTATTCCACACTCCTAGAGTTTACTCTGCTTTTCTAACTTCAAGTTGCAAATTTAGCTCCTTAATTTTCATTCTTTCTTCTTTTCCAATATAAACATTGAGAACTTACCTTTATTGACTTAGTTGTTTGAGGTGCACTATTTTCCATTTTACACATAATTTTAATACAATTTTAAGTATTCTTTTGATGTCTGCTATGCTCTATTTTCTGAATCTCCCATCCATGAATTGTTTACAATAATTCTGTTTAAATTTTCAAACCTACTTTTATAATACATACGTATATCATATGGTATGTATATTTTATTTAATATATATATATATATGATATACATCAAAGCTTTCTTCAGGTTAACATTTGATGTGTCTTTTCCCAACTTTTCACTTCCAAATTTTTCAATTTTAAGACTAATAATTTGGGTCTGTCTTTTATAAGAAGTGAATTACTAAACTCCTATTTTAAATAAATAAAACAAACTTTGTCTTTAACTGACAAGTCCATTTATAATTATGTACTTTGTATTTTGACCTATTTATGTCATCTTGTCTTGTGCTCTCTATTTTTCCTTTTCTGTGGTTATTTTTTTCTTCTTCTGCTCCTTTCCAACTTTGTCTTTTTTATCATCTCAGTATCTTCCAATAGTTAAGATCTTGTGTAACTGTTTTCCCTAGTGTTTTATTTGTTTGAATAACAAGATATTAAACATGTTTAAAGAAGTAACAGTTTTCTTGGGTGGCTCAGTAGGTTAAGCATCTGAATTTAGTTCAGGTCATGATCCCGGGGTCCTGGGATCGAGTCCCACATCGGGCTCCCTACTCAGTGGGCAGTCTGTTTCTCCCTCTATCCTGCCCCCTGCTCATTTTCTCTCTTTCGCTCTGTATCTCAGATAAATAAATAGAATCTTGAAAAAAGAAAAGAAAATTAAAAAGTACAGAGATCCCCTTCTCCCTATCCTATATATGGATATATCCCCAGGGAGCATTTCCACAATGGGGGACCACTGCTTTGACAAGTACAAAGTCCAGTCCATCTAAAAAAATATTTTTGATGTTATTCCTACACTTCTGTTTTCAGAATCAAATGTGCCTAACACTTGTACAGAGACTACTGTGGTGCAAAACACAAACTTCATATTACTAGTAAGGAAATGACATAGAAAGCTTGAATGACTTGCCCAAACTCACATAGCTGCTAAGGGCTGTAACTGAGAGTTAGAGCTACACCTGTCTAATTCTAAGCCCAGTGGACCCTCTGGTAGTCCTGCTTTCTCTGCTTCCAAGAAGTAAACATGGATGCAGCCACTCTTAGGAACTCATTTCAGTATTCACAGTATCATTGAGAAAGCAGCAGAGGCAAAGGGGTGAAGAGAAATCAGCATAATCAGAAAACTGATGAAATGCTGCTTAAGCCTTTCAAAAAAAAATCTCAAATTTGAGCTGATCACTTGAGAACATATAGATGTTAGCTCTGCCCCTTTGCTACTTTTGAACAGGATGGAGTCGCTCAGTGATGAGACACCAAACTTCAGGAAGGCAACAATATGCTTGAAATGGAGACTGACACAGAAAGATTCTGGATGCTGAGCAGCTGTGCTCACTAATCAGAGTGTTATTGTGTCCAGATTTCACCAGTGTCATCTCATTTGCAAATTCTCCACATGGGCTTGACCCCATATTAGCCCAGTTGTCCTGAAGTCAATGTGTTGACCTGCATGTGTTCTATTACATTTGATTTCATTTTTCCCTTGGTTGTGAAATTCAATTAAGCCCACATTTTATGGCCTGAACAAAGTATAGAGTAGATGTGCAAGGCATTTTCAAGCCCCCAGTTTACTATTCCTGAGAAGTTAGTTAAAGCAACCACTGCTGACATTCTTTTTCACAACTTCTTATCCTCCAGAAGACTCACTTCCCCAATTTAGTCTATGTAAGTCCTATGTCCTTAATACCAGAGCTTGGGGACATTAGCCTTAACCCTCAGATGTTGATATAGTTTTAGCTTTATCTCGTATGTTTTTCCGCTACCCACTAGAAAATTGGCCAGCAACTCAAAAAGGTGCACAGCTTAACCTTTC
>NW_026739562.1:2842804-2946587 GCF_022355385.1 Mustela nigripes
TCTGCCACCCTTTTCGGTATTTAGTGATGAAGATGGATTCTGTGGGTCTACTAAGGGGTAAAGAACTCTAAGGAAGATTGAAGGTACCCCAATACCAAGAAAAATACCCACAGAAGAAACACCAATGTCTGTGTATAGAAGAAGATAACATGACGATACTGGGAAAAAGAAAACTCAAGTTGGTTGCCTGGCCTTCTCTCTTCCCTACCGAGAAATCAATGTATAACTGAAGGTATGTAAGAGATTGTAGAACGGGTCCCAAAACTATGAGGACTGTTGAAACCAAATGAGCCTTCTTCAAGTTGTATCAACACAGGTTGAAGTGGCCAGGTTTGACTATACTGTTTCAATTTCTCAACCTTCAGGAGCATGCCAGCATCAGCTTTAAATGCCAGCAACTAGTTCCACGTTCCCATGTTCTCCTTGTAGCATAATTCTGTCCTTTAAGTACACGCAGCAAACTGATCACATAACAGATTAGACGCAATATTTGTCCAAGGCCTTCTGGTGGTCACACCACAGAAGTAACCACGCAAGGTTTAGCTAAGGGTCCCACATCAAGATATGGTGTGTAGCATACAAAAATATGGATCGAAGACACAGAAACCATTCCTACAGAACTAATACGTAGGTAGGGTCGAGTCAGAAAGTGTTTCCCTTACAAGTTTCTGCTCAAGCAAAGTTTACGTATTATTGAAAATATGTATATTTTAAATCTCTTCCCAACTCAGAAAACAAGTCCACGTTTAGGCGAAAGAAAACAATCTTATTATTGAATAAGCTAAAACCAAATACGATCGCAGACAATCTGCTCAGAAATTGCATAAACAGGAAGAAATCTCACCCTTTTCTATAGCCACACAGATACAACTCATTACATGCTCACAAGATAAACAATAACTTGTCCTCAAGTAAGAAAACTTGACAGCGCCATTTGTCATACATAGTTTATCCTAAATTCACTGGGTAATTGTGGTGACCATCTGTGTTAGCTAGTTGGATTTATCCAAAGGAAATATAAACTCATATGTTTATGACAAGAGTAGTTTTGCAACTTGGACTGAGGCATCTGCTCCAAATTAGGTTTCCTCCCTCCTATAGAAACTAAGAAATAGGGGTACTATCTTCCTTGATGATTCTATTTCAAAGAAATTGATCCCAGGTCCTTGAGAAAGACATTCTTGGGTTGTGAGGCTGACAAGAGACTTATTCGACTTTTTTAAAGACTTTATTTATTTATTTGTCAGACAGAGAGAGATTGAGAGCCCGCCCACACACAAGCAGGGGAAGGGGAAAGCAGAGGGAAAAGCAGGCTCCCTGCTGGGGAGCCTGATAGGGACCCAATCCCAGGACCCTGGGATCATGACCTAAACTGAAGGAAGAGGCTTAACAGACTGACCCACCCAGGAATGCTTATTTAACTTTTAAAAAGATTTACACATACTTAAAAGAGAGAAAGAACTTGCAATTGCAAATTTCCTAAAGTTAATCATCTAAGAAAAGGGAGGTGGGGTCAGTTCCTGATTTGCTATAGGAAGAACCTTCTTTTTCCAACTTCTTTGAGTTACAAATGACAATGTAAAAATGGTATATTTTTAAGATGTACAACTTGGTGACAGACTGTAAAATACTCAGCACAGTCAAAAGAGGGGACTTCTAATTTGCCCTTAAAGTGTATACACCAGACATACATACTACTATTTGAGCAACAGGAGGGAGGAGCCTGATTAAGCTCTCACAAAGGAAGGGAATGACAGTTTTTCCATGAGGCTGATGTTCCTGGTCTTGGTCCGTGGTGCTGGTACTCTTAGTTCTTCATACTTCCTCATTTAAATATTGTATTTCAGCAAAAATTTCAGTAGTTCCTCTCAAAAACTTCTTGCAGATGCAGCTCCTAGATGCTTGGAATGCTTCAGCTAGTCTGTGCTGATTTGCAGTCTCTAATCAACTGGCAAGAGCCGCTACTGCAGTTCCAGCGAGTTCCATCTACTTCAGGAAAGCGTGTATTTCGTGAGGTTAATGACAAATCTGATATTTATCCACTGCATATAATTATGCATGCATATTACTGATATTACCAGTTTAATATTGAACATGTTTTTCATGAATAAGATACAACAGCTTTTATATTAATTATAATGAGAACTGAAAGATCTTTGGTAAGAGCTTTCACCTGCAGGTGTGTGTGAGTGTGGGGGTGGAATCTGGAAATAATCATATTTCCAGATGAAACATAAAGGGTACAATAGGGTATGAGAAGGCAGGATGATCTCAGGGGTAAAGTGCAGGTGTGAAGAAGTCTTGCATTCCAGTCCTGACTTGACCACAGATTAGCTACAGGGATCTTATCCAAGTTATTTTTTCACTACACACACACACACACACACAGAGAGAGAGAGACACACACACACACACATTACTTAGAGCTTGGTTTCTTTATGTGTCAAACAGAAATTAAAATAACTTTCCTACCCATTTGATAAGATCGCTAAGAAGAAAAACTCATGGATAGGAGAGAGTTTTGAGAAAGATAAAAGTACTACACAATGTAATGATTCACGATTATAAAATTAACCATGATGAACAAATGCTAAATCCCATAGGAAAAATTTTGGAGCTGGGGTTTGGCAAAAAGGGTGATCAGGATAGGTACCATGTCTGATGTATACCATATTTACTGATAAAACCAACATGTTAAGGAGCAGCATTATCACATAGGTATGTCTGCTTGAACACAGAGGAATGCTTGGCCTCCAAATAGATGGAGAGGACAGAAGGAAAAAGAAGTACCCAAAATGGAAAAAGAGGAAGAATCAAAGGAAGAATCATGAGTGATGTGGAGAGCAGAGGAACTTAAGAAACCATCATTGTTCCCATTGTTTCCCAGGTCTCACAAATGCAAATGGCCTCCTGAACACAAGCACCCCAGAGAGGACATGCACTCACTTAAATGGGTGCCTTAATTGCCCATCCAGGGCTTGGCACCAAGAGGTCCAGTAGGCTAATCTGCCATAGCAGAACAAAGAAGCCCAAGGCCAGCAAGGGTCTTGAAGCAATAAAACAGGGATCTTAGGACTTTCAACCAGAAGCTGGGACTCATGAACTATGTATGGCTGTCTACCTGCAGTGTCAGGCTTGCAGAAGAAAAGACCAAGGAAGTAGTAGATGACCAAGTCAGTAGTAGATGAGTCAAAAATGGTTGTCTAGGAGCCGTCACAAAGATAAGAAAGAGAAGCACAGAAGACAGCCTAGAACAGAGAAATGGCCAAGGGGGCTTAGCAGTAGAGTGCCTTGGTTACCCCTGAAGGATATCCATGGGGTTGAAGATAGTCAACCAACTGATGGTGGAGGTGATGCATAAACAGTGTACCCAGTGAGAAGCTGACACCTACATTTACCCAGTCTTCTCTAGGTATTATCGCTCATCTTTATAACAAGTGCCTGGAAAGCAGTTACTACCTAAAACTTAGGATTAAAGATTCCAAACAACTTGCACAGTATAAATGCATACTATCTTCCTGATACTTTTCCAAATGCTTTCCATTCATAACTCAGTCCTTACAGTAAGCCAATAAAGGAAGGGGCGGCTGGGTGGCTCAGTTGGGTAAGCATCTGGCTTTAGCTGCACTGGGCTCCCCACTCAGTAGGGAGTCTGCTTCTTTCTCCTTCTTCCCCACCCATCCCCACCATTTGTGTTAAAATCTTAAAATAAAAAAATAAAAAAATTTTAAAAAGCCAGTGAATGAGATTCTAATATTATCATATTATCCTCAATCCTTATATATAAGGAAACTGAGGCACACAGTGGTAAAGTCAGAGCTGGTGTTCCAAGTAAGGGCATCCTGTATACTTAACAGTATATCACTATCTCTGAGAGGAAACATTAATTTTCATGAGTGGAAGCAGGTGCTAGTTCTAGGAACTGGGACATAATTGACAAGCTCCATTCATGAAAACTTGCAGACACCCTCTGCATTCTTATCTCTACTCTTCTCCCCCATGACACTGCTCCCCAGTCCCCAGGTACCCACCCATATGCCCACTCACACAAACTTGTGCACCAGGGCTGAGCCCTGGTCCCTTCTTACAATATGTCATATCACAGTTGTCATAGAAACCAGTAAATTTTCAGGGACTCCTAATGAAAGTTTCATTTTGTACCCTCATTGTACAATCTCCAGTTTTTGACAAACATAGTAAATAGGAACTAAAAATGTTTTATAATGAATCTGTCCACAGGACAGATTATAATGAAAATAGAGAGTGGTACCAAATTAACATTCTTGTGACAGACATGATGACAGGCACAAAAGTGGGTATAGGGCTATTTGGTTATCACTGAAGAAACTACAGTAGCCACAGATGTTTTGGGAATCAGTGGTCTACTTTTAAAGACACACAGTTGCCTTTCTTTCCACAATGAATTTTGGGGAAACAAATGAAATGACCAACAGTCTTTTGTGAAAGATGTTACCTATAAAGGCAAAGTTCAGGTCTACTTGTACTGGAAAGAATTTTAAAAGTTGGATTTTTACTTGACCTGCCCTCTTAAGAGAGTTGTTCTGAGTGTTAACTCCATGGGTGAACAACAACCAGATCTCCTCTCTCAAAGAGTAAGAACACATCACTACCCTCTTCCAAATGAAGACCATTTTCCTGCTTATTTTCTCACTCTCAGCCTATGAGAGCAATGGATTTGTTCCAGATGGGACAGCATTTTAATAATGACTGAATTAATTGAATATAAAATGGGCAGGCATTGTTCCAAAAAAGGGAAGGAGGAAGCAGATTTTAAGTTTTCAAATGTTGACACAAAGGACAGTCTTGCCTTCCATTTAATTAAATTTCTAAACAAATACCTAAAATATTCTGACCAGCAACTACAGCAACTTTGCATTCTGCTTATCATCTGGTTTATTTTCACAGTTGTCCTTTCTGCCTAAGCTTTGATTCAGGCTGAAAATTTCTAGGGTCTGTTTTCTTGTTTACTTTCTAACTACATTGTCTCCTTCAGCAGCCTGTTATTTGCTGAGCTGTTGAACCTGTTTTGTCTTAAATTAACTCCAACCATCTATAAAAAGATAGCATGTTCTAAAACGCAAAGACACAGTGATAGTAATGTGGTGGTGATGCTGGACAGGTGGCTGGGAAGGCAGCAATAATAAAGAATAGGAAAACCAATTTGGATAAAACAAGAGAAAGCAACACCTGAGCCTTTTACCTGAACACCAGACTCAGGCATCAGCCCCCTAGGGGGCATTTAACTCTGTTCTATAAGCTTCCTTGCTCTCTTTTGGAACATTCTTATTTCCCTCTGAAGCTTACAACAACATTACAATGTCAGCATCATCCTCATTTCACAGAAATCTGAGACTCAGGAAAATGCCTTTTGAAGGTTATACAGCCAGTGAGGGGAATAACACAGGACTGAACCAACTACATACAGATGATCCTAATGATGAGGTCCTATTTTGCTCTACTGCAGTCCCTCCCAAATTAAGATGAACATGCTAATATTTACATAATCCGTGGAAAGCATTCAACTCAATGATCAAGAATTTTTGTGACAAATGCTATTTTCATTTCTTTCCAACTATTAAAATGGCAAGATTGAAAGCCCCAACTGAAATGATAAAGCTGTGTCATCTTATTCCTTCTTTGCCTTGAGTTTTAGATATAGATTAAAAAAAAATAGATACAGATACAGACATAGGTATAAGTATGGACATACACAGAGTTTTAGATGATGTAGATACAGATGATATAAATAAGAGATATATAGATACACATACAGATATAAGTATAGATATGTACAGAGTTACAAACAATACAGAAAGGAGATATAGAGTTATGGGTAGGAAATATAAATACACATACAGATACAGGTATAGGTATAAATACATATACAGTTACAGGTGATATAGACAGAAGATATAGGTATATAAGTATATGAATATAGATAGATATAAATAGAGATGGTGATACAGATATAGACCACTCCATATATGAGAGGATATCAAATTTCAGTTCTCCATTTTTTGAACATCATGTAGTCATTCACCTTTGATACAATGGATAAAAACAGAAATTACATCTTTATCAGTACTTTGGAAAAGAAGAAGAGAGGGAAAACACATGCCCCTTTACAAAGAAGTGGAGTATGAGCACCAATCTCCCACTCCTCTGAACCTGGGCAATTACAGACTTTCAACTGATTGATCAGACTGTTCAGATATAAGCAACCCTGTACCTGTAGAATTACTTTGCATAGTCAGTCTCTGGGACCTCAGTGCTATTATCGGTCACCCACAGATTCTGCCTCCCATATCTCTCCTTTTGACTCTCCACATCACAATGTCTTGAAACTGCTTTAATGTTCAGCTGTCACTGTGACTTTTTCCTTTGTATTAATGAAGGTCAATCATACCTGAAATAGGAAAGACTATAATAGTGTGTGGCCTTAAACTGTATATATAATGTGACAAACCTTCTAGCTACCTTGATTTTTATCTGGGATCTAATAGGGGAGACTGGAGACTTTTCAGACTACAAATGAAGTAACACCTAGTTAGATCTTCACCTCTCTTTAAGAAAAATCTAAGTTCTGGGGCGCCTGGGTGGCTCAGTGGGTTAAGCCTCTGCCTTCGGCTCAGGTCATGATCCCAGGGTCCTGGGATCGAGCCCCGCATCGGGCTCTCTGCTCAGCAGGGAGCCTGCTTCCTCCTCTCTCTGCCTGCTTCTCTGCCTACTTGTGATCTCTGTCTGTCCAATGAATAAATAAAATATAAAAAAAAAAAAAAGAAAAGAAAAATCTAAGTTCTCTTTCTGTAGCCTACACATTAGTGTGCACACAGCAGCCAAACTACAATACCCAGGCTGCTTCCCACAGGCGTGGCATCTCAGAGTAGAACACAAGAAATAATCACAGTGTGGTTACATGTTTTAATAATTAAAAAAAATAATCAAACAAACTTTGTGGCAGTCCTCAGGCCTCTTTTGATAGGCCTGCTCCAGCAAGAATGTTCACTTAACTGGAGGCAGGCTGTATCCGTAGAGATTTGACATCACACAAGATGGGGGAAAAATAAATAGAGTCAGTAAACAAAGGTGTCATATTTTTAAAACCTAAACTTTGAATGATTATAGAAAGAGACCAATAACCCTCTAAAACTATAGTAACTACTCTATTAAAAATAAAACAATCAAGCCCAATGAGGATTTTCACTAATCTGGGTAAGATACAGAACAAGCACAAAAAAGGATCTCTTATCAGGATAGTGAAAGAAAAGCATTTAAGTTAGAAGTAGGACAAAGAGTTCCTCTTATCTACACCTGGCTAAAGATTTCATCAGAGGCCAGCAAATCCAGTTGAATGCAAAATCACACTTAGGATTATGAATAATTCCAGAGGTGTTCCTACAAGTTCTTAAATTAACTTTAAGAAGTTAATTCTATAATGTATTATCATTAAGAATAGTTTTGGTGGGTATAAAAATCCTCCCAAAGGCTAAGTCACCCATAGACTTAATCTCTTCCCCAGAAGACTGCCTTCATGCTCTGCTAGATCACTTCCTCCTACAAATTTAAAATGCAAATTTCCCAGACTATTAGTTCCACCTCCCCTTACATACCCTTCCCTGAGAAGCTAAGGGAATGGAATAAAAGTAAACACAAACAAGAAATCTGGATAGTCCTTGATTATATCAAGTCTCAATGAATACTCTTAGAAAGATGACAAGAAGAGGGAACAAAAAGACATGATTTATATTTTTATGAAATATGTATGATTTTATAAAATCTTGCTGTCTAGAGTGGATAGACAAGGTCACCAGTACCTGTAACAGCTGACCTTTAATAAGAATCTGTTCTACTTTTAGTGTGTCACTGTGTTCCCAGATGCTGGACCAATATCTGGCATTCAGAAGATGTCAGTTAAAATTTATTACATTTTAAAACCCCAGCCAACTTTATCTCTCTGACTTTAATTTTCTTAACTGAAAAACATTGAGTAGCTAAATGTTTTGCAACACTTTATTTAGCAGCTAACCTCATTGTTTTTTTAAAACCCTTATGCTGAATTTCAAAATATTAAACAGAAAAGGTGGAGGGTAAAAGCAAAAACCTCAGAACTCTCAGCCACGCCTTGCCCTCATGACACCTCCACAGAGCACTATGATGCCAGAAACAACGACCCTAAATGGTCCTCATCCCAGCTCTCACACTCTATGACTCTGTGACATCCAACACTAAGCAAAATTTTATGCTAAAGCCTCAGAGACACCGACCCTTGCCTCATGTAGGAAAGATGGACTTTGACCTGGAGCACGGGTATAAAAAGATAGTCTTCAAGCTGAGGTTTCATTCATTCCCTCCTACCAGACATCATGGGCCTGTAAAAGAAAAGCAATTTCTGTCCAGTCTTAAGTCTTTCAATAAACTTCAGCAAAGCTGGGCACCTGGGTGGCTCAGTGCGTTAAGGTCTCTGCCTTTGGCTCAGGTCATGATCCCAGGGTCCTGTGATGGAGCCCTGCATCAGGCTCTCTGCTCAGCAGGGAGCCTGCTTCCTCCTCTCTCTCTGCCTGCCTCTCTGCCTACTTGCGATTTCTGTCTGTCAAATAAATAAATTTTTAAAAATCTTAAAAAAAAAAAAAAAAAAACTTCAGCAAAGCTAAAAAGTAATCAATTGGGTTCCTGGGTGTGTAATTGCTCAAAAGTGATTTAGGTTATATTGATGAAGGCTGCAAACTTTCATTTCAGACCAAGTGTCAGCATACACCCAAGGCTAATGTCAAAGAATAAAATTACCTTACTAAGAAAATGTCAAAGCAGAGAACTTCGTGCTAAGATATGCATGTAGTATGACTAAGAATGGGCATGAAGTTGGGTGGGGGAGAAAGAGAAACATGAAAAAGAATAAGCCCTTCTTCAGTTTGCAAACTGGGATCAGTTTTCTAGAAAATATCTGTGGCATGAGACTCTAAGGCTCAACAAGATCCATATTGTTTGTACCTGAATATTATTATTATTATTATTTTAGGATTTTATTTATTTGGCAGAGAGGCAGGCGGTGTGGGGTGGGGTGGGGGGCTTCCCGCTGAGCAGAAAGCCTGATGCAAGGCTCTATCCCAGGACCCTGAGAATATGACCTGAGTGGAAGGCAGAGGTTTAACCCACAGAGCCTCCCAGGCACCCCTTCTCAATATTATTATTAATAGTTAACTTTTATTGACCTTTGTAAGTGCCTTTTTAACCCTGTGATCTCGGCATACTTTTGTTTGTTTGTTTGTTTGTTTTTTAAGATTCTATTTATTAATTTGAGAGATAGACAGTGAAAGAGAGCATGAGGGGGAGAAAGTCAGAGGGAGAAGCAGACTCTCCAAGGAGCAGGGAGCCTGATGTGGGACTCGATCCCAGGACTCTGGGATCATGACCCGAGCCGAAGGCAGTTGCTTAACCAATTGAGCCACCCAAGCGCCCCTCGGCATACTTTTTAATCTTCATTGTATAACAAGAAAAATAAAGCTCAGGCTTGTTCAAAACAAGTTCAAGGTCACACAGTTAACAAATGGCAAACCGGGATTCAAATCCAAGCCTATCTATTATGTAAGCTCACTCATAACATAACTTCTCCACTCTTGGTCTCTTTCATTTCTAATTTGTATATAAGAGAGGTGCTGCAGGATGCCAGTGTCTCTGTTCTTGACACCAAGTATCCTGGAATTAGGTAAACTCTCTTACTCACCACCCCATCAGTCCTGCCTTTCTCTGCCTTGGGTCTTCTGCCACAGCCAGGTATAACATGTCACAAAGGCTGGAAAGCCAATTCATGTTCTGTGATCGCACTTTCCCATTTGCTTAATTTCATCAAGCAAGTAACAGTAAAGTACGCAGTTCAGAGTTTATCTATTGCTAAGGATCAAAAATGTTCCAAATGCTATACCAATTAGATGCCCATCCAAAAGTTAAAAATATTCACCAAGCATAAGGATAGCCCAGTCTAGGGCAGGAAAAAATGCAACTTGGGTCCAGCTCCTAGCTCTCCCATGGGGAAGCTAAATAACTTGGAAAAATCAGTCTTGTTATCTCAAGAGAGAGACAATACTACCAGCCTGCACACATTAGGACAGTCAAATGAGATGAAGGGAGCCTGTTTCTCAGATGTAGTGTGTATCAAAAGATTGCTATTCTTAAAGACATTGATGCATTGACACTAGGCATTCAGCCTTGAAAACAGTTGACCTCAGCTCAAACTTCAGTTTTGTTATTTTATTGCTCTGTGATTATGGACAAGCTTATTAAACTCTCTGTACCTATGTTTTCTGAACTATAAAATGGGTATAATAGTAGCAATACCATATAGGGTTGTTGAAAAGACGAAATGCAGTAACAGAATGATTAGCACAACAATAAAAACGATCATTTACTGAATGCATACGATGTGTTAGGTATTACACTTACTTTTTGAACATGTAACATCAATACAGAGCATACATTTTTAAGATTATCATTATTTGATCTTATGGATTTCTGTCTGAGGAATCAGTCATTTCAAAACCCATTCAAACAAGAGTAATTAAAAAAAATTATATTCTGATATCATCTGAGACCATGAACCAAACCAAGACAGATGCCAGAACCACCATAAACATTTCAAGGCTGTGAACCAATAAACAATTACAGAAGTTGAAGTTGAATGTTCTCTCTCTTAAAGCCCAGAAAGAGTCCAAATTGATAGAACTGAGTTCAGTCAAATAAGCAGTTACTCTCCAATTGAGTAAAATCAATTAAAATAAAACACAATCCAATCATGGTTTTCCTTTTAGCCAGTTTTGAAATATAGACCCTGTCACTGACATTCACCAGCTGGAGAAAAGTCTGAAGCAGATGAATGTGATGAATGGAGACAGATGCTATGTTAATATCTGGTCTGGGGCCCACATTAGATGTTAAGAAAATTGTAATGCTGCAAAGCTTGGGTGGATCAGCGGGCTCAGCCTCTGCCTTCAGCTCAGGTCACGAACCTAGAGTCCTGGGATCCTGCCCCAGCTCAGGTTCCTGCTCAGTGGGGAGCCTGTTTCTCTCTCTGCCTCTGCCTCTCCCCGTTTGTGGATACCTGTGTGCGCTCTCTCTCTCTCTCTCTCTCTCTCTCTCTCTCTGACAAGTAAATAAATAAAATCTTTTTTTAAAAAAGAAAATTATAATGTTATGATGTACAAAACTGAAAGGGACCTGTAAGGCGTAGTTTCTAAGAACCTGATGTCTTAGAAGAGAACGATGCAAACAGAGGCTGCTCTCAAGAGATTCATGGGTTAAATTCCACAATAAGGAAAGAATACATACTTGATATTCCACTTATAGGAACAGACTGAACTCAAGCAATAGTCTCTACTCACTCTTTAAACCCTATTAAAACACAAACAAAGAGATGTTTAAAACACATAGCCCACAAGGACAAATAATGTGGAAGAAGAGACAACAGCAACACAATTTCATACTTTTACAAACCGGAAAATGGATAAGGGATAACTGATTTAACAAAATGGGGAGGTCAGCAACAGGAAAAGATAAGTTATTTTATATCTCGTGATCCTCCAAAAGGCTCAGCAATTAGCAGGCACTAGATATCTTTAAAAATGAAAGTAAAGATAGGATAAGAAAAAAAAAGAAGATGATTTGGTTCAAAGTATCTAAACAGCAGTTCAATCTCAACATGAAGGTGAGGTTTATTCTGAAAATACTAAAACATGGAGGTGCTCATGAGGGGAGACAGACTCAGAGCCCTTAGGCATAGTTAAGTCAGGACTACCATAGTGAAATGGGGCTGTTAAAAGTAAAAGCATCCATACTAATGATACACCAGCCTTTTCCCACATCTGCCTCTTCTATAATGCTGGAAGCCACCTCTATCCCCACTAAGCAAAAAACTGGAAGACTCTTTTCTGAGAAATCTGACCAGTTCAAAAGGAAAGAACTTATGATAGGGACACAGAAGGTTTTTTACAGAAATACCCAGCCAGATAGCCATCTACTAAAATCCAGAGATGTCAAGTCTCAGTTATACCTACAGAGTTTCCAGCTACCTTCTGAATATATCACTCTTAAATATAACCAGCTATTAATGGCATGCCTCCAAAATAACAGACAGAAACCAAAACAAACAAGACAGGAAAAAAGGAAAGAAAAAAAAGAAACAAACAACTAAGCCAAAATCTAGCACTTAAATCATAAGTTCATAAAAGCAGATACTGCATGGGTAAATCAAGAAAATGTGGTATATACGATAAGAATATTTTAAAAGTGAGGGAAAAAACAGTGTTCAGAAATAAAAATATTATAGGAAAAATAATAATAAAATAATGGAAGGTTTTTAAAAAGGGAGCAGGAGAACAAGGGCATTGAAAATAAAAGGAACAATTTTTAAAAACTAGAGAACCTATCCAGTTGGTTCAATGTCAGAGTAATAGATGTCATAGAAAGAAAGAAAAGAGAAGAGAGAGAAAGAGAGGGGAAAGGGAGATAATCAAAGGGATAATTAAAGAATAATTAAAATTAAAGAATAAAGACAATTTTCCAGAACTGAAGGAAATAAATTTACAAATAAATGGGCCATCATACAACCAACACGGTAAAATGTAAATAGACCCATTCCAGAACACATCATCATCAAGTCTGAGAACACTGAGAATAAAGAAAATATCCTAAAATTTTCTAGAGAGAGGGAAGAAGAATGCCTTCCTACAAAGATTTTAGAATCAGAATGACACTAGACTTCTCAACGGCAACACTGGAAGCTAAAAGAAAGACTAGAGTAATCCTTCAAATTCTGAAGAAGAGGGAATTTCCAACCTAGGATTACATATCTAGCCAAAATACCAATTAAGTGTGAGGATATTATGAAGATACTTTTAGACATGCAAGGTCTTAGCAGTTTGCTTCCCAGGCTCTCCTCCAGGACACTACTGAAAAGTCACACTCTGCCAAAATGAGAAAGTAAACCAAGAAAAAGGAACATGCCAAATTAATAAAAAGAGAGGGCAAAGGAGTAACAGGCTAATGGTGAAGGGAGATTCCTACTGCAACCAACGGGGGAGCAGACTGGTCAGAAAGGTCAGGGAAAATTACTTCAAGAAATAAGACTAAAAGTAATTCCTAATGTATCTGACCATATTCAGAGGAAGTTTACTCAGTGGAAGAGTGTAGGGATGAGTGAAGTAGGGAGTCCTGGAAAAATAAGCCAATCAGGAAACAACATAAACAAAAAATAACCGAGTCCAAGGGAAAAACAAAATGTTGGGTATGAAAGGAGAGGAAAACAGGCACAGAACCTGGCTGGGCTATGACTAGTATTTACATATTCACAGCAGTGTAAACACTAAAGAGCAACCTGAGTTCCACTAGAAGAGTGGCTACGAGGAGGGTGCGGAGGTAAGAGGTGTGTGTGTCATATGGAGTGGCAGCGGCCAGAGGGTGCCAAATCCCACTTCCACTGAGAGAAATCAATAGAATATGCCCCAAACTTGAATATCAAGAAATTGCAATGAAAGAATTTAAAGATATGAAGGTAGATGTCCGAAGAAGCACCTGAGAGAGTTGAAATTGGTCGCCTCTGCAGAATAGGAGATCCAAGAAGGGTTGAAGGTATTGCTGTTTGTGCTTTAAAAAAATGCCTTAAGACTACTTTCTCTTTAAAACACTTGCAAGTATAATTTTGATTTAAAAAAAGGAAATAGAAATAAAAACCAAGGGAGACAACAGAGACCAGGAAGGGCACTCTCCGGTCCACATAACAAACCAAGAAAGCACTAACTCCGGTGGTTCGGGGGAAGTCACCGGTAACACTAGGGCAGATCTGGGGTATGCTGCCCTTAAAGAGTCAAGGCTTTTATTTATTCAATAAATATTTACTGTGTCCCCGTTTGGGGGGGGTCTCCTCATCCTCCTCTTTTCCCTCCTTGTCCACCTCTTTCTCATCACAACAACAACAAAAAAAACTAAGCAATTACTCTGTACCAGATATTTTATCCAAAGCTTTACATGATACTGCCACTTGATCCTCACAACAACCTCATAATAAGAGGTATTTTATTACTTCCATTTCATACATGAAGAAAAAAGGGCACGGAGAAGTTAAGCTGCCCAATGTCACACACCAAGTAGGTGACAAACCAGCATTCAACATCAGGCAACCACACAGTTCTATTCCAGAGCCTGAAATCTTAACCACTGGCTAAATTACTGAGCACAAAGAGGACACTCAATAAATTACTGGTGAACAAAAATCAGTTAAGTAGATATTATAAGTCAGGCACTGGAACTACAAGGATGAAAAAGAAGTTCAGTCCCTGAAATCAGGGAGCCTGCAGTCTAACGGCTTAAATGTGAAACTCTGAAGCCAAGTCCATTAGAGATGAAGTTGGTCATAAAGGGTTAATTTTCATTGGCGCTGCCCCCACCCCCATCTTCAGCCAGATCATGTAGTCCCAGTACTCATAATGACTTGTTGGAGAGCTCACCTACCCTCCCACTTTGCAAATGGGAAAACTGAGGCCCAGAGGGATTTTATAACTTCTCCATCTCAAAAAGAGGCAAAACCAAGATTAAAATCTGGTCTCTTGGCTCCCACGTCATCATTCATTTTTTTCTGAGTCAGAACCTGCATAAGCAACAACACCCAGCAATTAACATTTGCTCCTCATGGCTCCATTGTCAGCCATTGTCCATAGAAACCCACTATAAAAGAGCAGGAGAAATGGATTTGAGCAGGTGACATTCCAAGGACATTTTTAAATAAACAATGAACCTTTAAAGTAATAGAGGCCATATTTATTCTGCTGCTCAAATTGATTGCTGGGATGTGGTTTATGATATTAAAATATTTATAAATATATATTTAATTTCCACCCATCTCTACCAGGAACCATAATATAAACTTCAATCAGCATTTTCCCTAACATTTGAAAGGCAATTATAGGACTATATTAACATTCATCTTACACAGCATCTTTAAAAGCCTCAATTGTTTAGCATGGCTGTTAAATCATTAAGCAAGCACACTGTGTGATATAATAAACAGAATGGATCAGAATGCACTATTTGCTTATCTAAAACATTTTCCCAGAGTTGGATTAAAGAAATTACCTAATTATCATACAAGAGTCAGACACAATTCTCTGACTGATCTGTCATCTTGGTGAGAATATGATCTCACTACATGGGTCAAGTCAGTCATCAAATATCCTAAATGAAATAAAACCCATCTTCATCAAATAAAACTTTGTATTTAAACTCTCAAGACATTTTAAACAATATAATAAGAAAGTAAAAGGACATGGGGAGAGTGTCAAGGAAATTACCTCTTACCACAATAAACAACAGTCAAATGACAGAACCCCATAAACAAAATTCTGGAGATCTTCATTTTAGCCTAGACTGAATCTTACAGAAAGGATTTCATAGTGCTTCCTCTCTGTCAATGACAAATGGCCATGTTTTCTTACAGGACCTTACTGGCCTTTCAAAGAAGAGGATATCCATACAAGTTAGAGTGCTGATTCTCCCCAGGCATTCAAGCTAAAATATATATGTATCATAGTCATTTTCATCTTTAACCCACCTTCCTCTCTATCCATGTGATGTTCCTGGTTGGCTCCACCTCTGAAATCCCTCCTTTCCATTCCCCACTGCCATTTCCTTAGTCCACAGCTTCATCACTTCTTAGTGTAACTCTCATTTCTAACTGGTCTTCCACATCTCCTTATCCAACCTGGCCAATTCATATTTTATATTACAGCCTCAAACAAGGTTCTAGTATTTCCCTGAAGTCCAAATTCTTTAGGCTTGCATTCAAAGCCATCTCCAACCTAACCCCCTTTATCCAAGCTTAATTCCCATTCAATTGCTCATGCCAGAGCACACAAGATAAATGATCTATAACAGAGATCTGGGGCTGCTTTGTTCTTTACAGGATCTCCAATGCTTAACACAATGTCTGACACTTAGATGATGCTCAGTAAATATTTGTCAAATGTAGGAATGAATATGGTCTACTTTCAACTTTTACTGAACCAGCCATGGTGCTATTGCACCAACTTCTTAAAGCTCTGAACTCTAATTATACCAATCAAAAAAATCCCAGCTATCTTTCAAAATTCTCTTCAACCAATGCCTCCTCTAAGAAATACTGCTGATGCTCTCAGCCAAAATTATTTATTATTATTACCTCATTTGTTCCCACAGAACATTGCTTGTTTCTTTTTTTTTTTTTTTTACTACTACACATTTTTTATTGGGGCAAAATACACAAAATATAAAATTTGCATTTTAAGTGTACACTTCAGTGTTTTAAGTGTGTTCAGACTATTGTGTGACCATCATGATTGTCATTTCCAGAACTTTTCAGTACCCCAAACTAAAATTCTATACCCATTAAATACAATATTCCCATTTCCTCATGGCCCCAGCCCCTGGTAACTACCATTCTACTTTCTGTCTCTATGAATTTGACGGCTATGGGTACTACATATCAGTGGAATCACACAGTATTTGTTCTTCGTGTCTAGTTTGACATAATGTCCTCAAGGTTCATCCATGTTGCAGCATGTGTCAGAATTTAATTCCTTTTTAAGGCTGAATAATATTCCATTGTACGTTATACAACATTTTGTTCATCCATTCACCCATCAATGAACATTTGGGTTGCTTCCGCCCTTTGGTTATTATAAATAATGCTATTATGAATGTGGGCATACAGAAATCTATTCAAATCCCCACTTTCAATACTTTTGGAAATATACCCAGAAGTGGAATTACTGGATAACATGGTAATTTTATAGTTAATTATTTAAGACATCATCATATTGTTTTCCACAGCAGCTGCCCCATCTTACCTAACCCACCAGTAATGCACAAGGGTTCCAATCTATCCACACTCTCAACAACACATGTTATTTTCTGCTTTTGTTTGTTTGTTTTGACAACAGCCAGGCTAATGGGTCTGCGTGCTACTCCAGTATCATTCTGATTTGCATTTCTCTAATGATTAGTGATGCTCAGCATTTTTCATGTGCTTATTTTTTTTTTAAGATTTTATTTATTTATTTGACAGAGAGAAATCACAAGTGGGCAGAGAGGCAGAGAGAGAGAGAGGAGGAAGCAGGCTCCCCGCTGAGCAGATAGAGCCCAATGCGAGACTCGATCCCAGGACCCCGAGATCATGACCTGAGCCAAAGGCAGCGGCTCAACCCACTGAGCCACCCAGGCGCCCCACATGTGCTTATTTTTTAAGACCGTTTTTTTTCCTTTTTCTTTTTTTTAATTTGTGATTTTTTACCATTTTATTTCATTTATTTTCAGTGTTCCAGCATTTATTGTTTATACACCACACCCAGTGCTCCATGCGATACATGACCTTCATAATACCTCCCACCAGGCTCACCCAACCCCCCCCCCCCCCCCCCCTCCAAAACCCTCAGTTTGTTTCTCAGAGTTCACAGTCTCTCATGGTTTGTCTCCCCCTCCAATTTTCCCCAACTCACTTCTCTGCACCATTTCCCAATGTCCTCCATGTTATTCCTTATGCTCTACAAGTAAGTGAAACCATATGATAACTGACTTTCTCTACTTGACTTATTTCACTCAGAATAATCTCTTCTAGGCCCCTCCATGTGGATACAAAAGTTGGCTATTCATCCTTTCTGATGGAGGCATAATACTCCATCATATATATGGGCCATATTTTCTTTATCCATTTGTCCGCTGAAGGGCATCTTAGTTCCTTCCACGGTTTGGTGACTATAGCCATTGCTGCTATGAACACTGGGGTACAGGTGGCCCTTATTTTCACTAAATCTGTATCTTTGGGGTAAATACCCAGTAGTGCAATGGCAGGGTCATAAGGTAGCTCTATTTTAATTTCTTTAAGAAATCTCCACACTGGGGCACCTGGGTGGCTCAGTTGGTTAAGCAACTGCCTTCAGCTCAAGTCATGATCCAGGAGTCCCGGGATCCAGTCCCACATCAGGCTCCCAGCTCCATGCGGAGTCTGCTTCTCCTTCTGACCTTCTCCCTTCTCATGCTCTCTCTCTCACTCTCTCAAATAAATAAATAATCTTTGAAAAAAAAAAAAAGAAAGAAAGAAATCTCCACTGTTTTCCAAAGTGGCTGCACCAACGTACATTCCCATCAACAATGTAAGAGGGCGGTTCCCCTTTCTCCACATCCTCTCCAACACCAGTTGTTTACTGCCTTGTTAATTTTGGCCATTCTAACTGGTGTAAGGTGGTATCTCAATGTGGTTTTAATCTGAATCTTCCTGATGGCTAATGATGATGAACACTTTTTAATGTGTGTTAGCCATTTGTATGTCTTCTTTGGAGAAGTGTCCATGTCTTCTGCCCATTTTTTGACATGATTATCTGTTTTGTGTGTGTGTTGAGTTTGAGAGGTTCTCTATAGATCTTAGATATCAGACCTTTGTCTGTAGTGTCATTTGCAAATATCTTTTCCCATTCTGTGGGTTGTCTCTTTGTTTTGCTACTGTTTCTTTTGCTGTGCAGAAGCTTTTGATCTTGATGAAGTCCCAAAAGTTCATTTTTGCTTTTGTTTCCTTTGCCTTTGGAGACATGTCTTGAAAGAAGTTGCTATATCTGATGTCAAAGAGATTACTACCTATGTTCTCCTCTAGGATTTTGATAGATTCCTGCTTCACATTAAAGTCTTTTATCCATTTCAAGTTTATTTTTGTGTATGGTATAAGAGAATGGACGAGTTTCATTCTTCTACATGTAGCTGTCTAATTTTCCCAGCACCATTTATTGAAGAGACTGTCTTTTTTCCACTGTATATTTTTTCCTGCTTTGTCCAAGATTATTTGACCATAGAGTTGAGGGTCCACATCATGTGCTTATTTTTTTAAAAGATTTATTTAATTAATGAGAGAATTTATTTAATTATGAGAGAATGCATATGCAAGTAGGGCAGCAGAGGAAGAAGGTGAGAGGATATCAAGAAGACACCCCACTGAACGCAGAGCCCAACCCATACTCCATATCATGACCCCAAGATCACCCCAGGAGCCAAAACCAAGAACTGGATGCTCAACCGATTGAGCCACCCAGGTGCCACTTCATTGCTTATTGACCATCTATGTATCTTCTTTGGAGAACTGTCTATTCAAGTCTTTTGTTCATTTTTAATTGGATTGTTTTCTTAGAGTTGAGTTGCAAGAATTATCTGTATATCCTGGATATTAATCTCTTTCTTTTGAAGAGATTTTATGTATTTTTTTTTTAAAGATTTTTATTTATTTATTTATTTGACAGAGAGAGATGACAAGCAGGCAGAGAGGCAGACAGAGAGAGAGGAGGAAGCAGGCTCCCCGCTGAGCAGAGAGCCCGATGCGGGACTCGATCCCAGGACCCTGAGATCATGACCTGAGCTGAAGGCAGCGGCTTAACCCACTGAGCCACCCAGGCGCCCAGATTTTATGTATTTGAGAGAGAAAAGGAGACAGAGCAAGCACAGAGGGTAGGGCCAGAGGGAGAGGGAGAAGCAGACTTTCCGTTGAGCAGGGAACCTGAACTGGGGCTCAATTCCAGGATCCTGAGATCATGACCTGAGCTGAAGACAGATGCTTAACTGACTGAGCCTCCCAGGTGCCTCTTAACCTCTTATCAGGCATATTATTTGCAAATATTTTCATCCATTCTGTGGCTTATCTTTTCACTCTATTGATGGTGTCCCTTAATAAACTTTTTTTTATTTTGACTAAGTTCAATTTATCTACTTTTTTCTTTTGTTTTCTTGTTTTTGATGTCACACCCAAGAAATCAGTACCAAATCCAATGTCATGAAGCTTTTCTCCCTACCTTTTTTTTTCTATGAGTGTTTTGTTTTGTTTGGTTTGGTTTTTTAGCTTTGTCTCTTATATTTAGACCTTTATTCCATTTTCAGTTTGTTTTTGTACATGGTATAAGGTAAGGGTTCACTCCATTCTTTGGCATGTGACTATCCACGTTTCTAAGCACTATTTGTTGTAGATTCCTTTCTGCATGGAATGGTCTTGACACCTTTGTTGAAAATTCACTTAACGATATCCATGAGGGTTTACTTCTGGACTCTCAATTCTATTCCATTGGACTACTTGCTTGTATTGGTGCTAGTACCATAGTGTTTTGATTATCATAGTTTTGAATTAAGTTTTGAAATCAAGATATGCAAATCTTCCCATTTAGTCCTTTTTTAAGATTGCTTTGGTTATTTGGGGTCTTTTAAGGTTCCATATGCATTTTAAAATGTATTTTTCTATTTCTGCAAAAAAATATTGTAAGAATTTTGACAGGAATTGCATTAAATATGTAGATTGGGTGGAACTGACATCTTAATAATATTAAAGCCATCCAATTCATGAACAGGAGATGCCTTTCAAATTATCTGTGTCATCTTTAATTTCTTTCAGTAATATTTTGTAGTTTATGTTGTACAAAACTTTAGCCTCCTTGGTTAAGTTCATTCTTAAGTAAATTTTTTATGTTATTGTAAATGGAATCATTTTCTCAAATTTCCTTTTTTGGGATTTCACTTTGTTAGTTATATAGAAATACAACTGATTTGTCTGCACTGGTTTTATATCTGGGAACATGCTAAATTTATTTATTGGCATAACTGGATTTTTCATGGAATCTTTAGGGTAATGCTGCACTTTTAATTTAATCTTTCTTATAGTTGTGTTTGTGTGTTTATCGTTTCCTGGTGGTAAATTACTTCACGGCATAAATCACCTTTATTTATAGCCCCTAGTCTACTGTTTTCTGTATACAATGATACAATTTAAATGGACAAATCAGAATTGTAAAAGATTATCTATGATTCTGAATTATGGCAATATTCTGAGAAAGGATCTTCCTGGGACTGATCAACAGGAGGTGTCTTAGATCCTTTTCTCTTACAAATCCTCTGATCTCCCTAGGACATATTTTAGGATCAGAGGATGGGGAGAAAAAAGGAGTAAGACTAAGATTTATTTAACATCTACTCTTTGCCAAACACAATGCTTATTTCATATTCACAACAGTGATGAAGCAAGTATTGTTCTACTCATCTGTCTAATGAGCCTACAGAGTTTTAGAGAAGTTAATTGAGATTATACATGCAGGAAGTACAAAAGCTAGAATTCTATAAGGAAATCCCTAAGAGTTGGAAAGTATAGAAGGAAACTGAGAAGATGCCAAATAAGGACTAGATAATTCTAGCGTAGAGTCTTAGAAGAGAAGTTGTTCTAAAAAGAAATATAATTTTAAGTGGGGAATAGGAGAGGAATCTGAGATATGCTCAGGGGGTTATGATTGTACTAAATCAGGTCATCCTATGATACTGTGCTGGGCATAGGTATGAAGTATTCATGGGCAGAAGTGAGGCTGTATTGCCCAGGCCAATGAGGCAGGAACTGAGCAACAGCCCCTGCAGGCCCATGTCAAACTAAGTGGTGAATAAACGTTGCTCAGAACTTCTGTAATATGGATAATTCTGGTTTCTATGCACCTATAGAGCCACAGGAGTTATGAGTCAACGCATTTGAATGGCTGGTATATCTGACTTTGAGGTCTACTTTTACTTTATCATAGAGACTTAAGATTCATTATTTCCTAGAAATGTATCCTTCCTATCAAGATACTTCACCTTCAAGATACTTCTAACATGGCCAGAATCACCTGTACTGTATTATGTATTACTGAACCTCACAAAGTTGTTTTAGCATACTTCCAAATGTATTTGTCTTTACTCTCTCTCTCTCTCTCTCTCTCTGCTTACTGCCCCCACCCACCCACCCATTTAACAGCAACTTCAGGGCGCCTGGGTGGCTCAGTGGGTTAAGTCTCTGCCTTCAGCTCAGGCCATGATCCTGGGGTCCTGGCCTCATCAGGCTGCCTGCTCAGAGGGGAGTCTGCCTCTCCCTTTCCCCTTGCTCCTCCCCCTGCTCAGGCTCTCTCTCGCTCTGTCAAATAAATACATAAAATCTTTTCTTAAAAATCACAGCAACTTCAAAGAAAGGAAGAACTAGATAAAGGATTCATTTTATCACATATCTGCTCCTTTGGGGTATAACATATATTGAATAATATAATTTTGCTAAATATGTGCAGCAAATGCCACTATGGATCATAGCTCTTCACCATAAAAAAATGTTTCATTAGATTTGTTTGTTCGATGCTGACATGACATTATGGTTTCGTTTTTGTTGTTTGTTTTAGTTGTGAAATGAATAACCACAGAAGAGAATGAACTGATAATATACTCTGGGGAATACTATCTATTGTCTAGTCTTGTTTTCTTCTAGATTCAACATCACATTTGCAATTTGTCAATTTTTCTTTTTATTCATTTCAAGGTCATATTCTCCTTGAAATGTGTGTTTGGAATGCACAGGGTGTGTGTGCGTGTGTGTGTGTGTGTCCATGCCCATGCAGAGACAAAGAATAAGTAGGGACTAAATAGTTGATTTATTTCTAAGTATGATCGAAAAGAACTGCTGTCTGTGATCCTAAGGGCGTAGATAGAATGAATTTCAGTAAACATCATATGTTCCAATGTGTCTGTCAGTGACAGCAGTCCTTATTTCCAAAACCAGACTCTCAACAGCAAGGCTTACAAAAACAAAATTCTAACTTGCAATGAAGCCATTTCAACATTCTGCAGTCTTTGTCAATTGCATAAGTTTCTCCTTCCCTCAAACAACTTATCCTGATATTTTTTAAACCTTGACATTTAAAAGATAACTTTGCACAAGAACTTCACTCATTTTCCTACAAAATGACTCTTTCTTTTCATGAAAATTGCCCGGGGAGAATTTACAAAGTAATTTCACATACAAAAAAAAAAAAAAAAAAAAAAGAAAAGAAAAAAAAATTCCTGACCTTTGAGAAGGAAACTGTCTTGGCAATCCTGGAGCTCCCAAAACAACTCCAGCAGGGTAAGTTATTTGCTCTTCCTGTCAATAAGATGATCATTAACTACAGTCATGGAAGTGTGGATGGATGATGGAAGAGTCCAAAAGAAGGCGGCATGATTTTCCAAATGCAGGTAGCGGATGTGACTGTGTCTTTAGATAGCCCTGGGACTCTGCCCTGGAATCCATAGAACCCTAAAAGGGGAGTGTGGCAGAAACTCACTCCTCAGCAACTCCCTGTACTTAACTTCAACCGAGGGGCGCTCTCCCTTTGAATACCAAAAAAGGATAGCACAGAGGGGCAGATACCACTGTGAGGGGTTCTGCGGGACTCAGTTTGAGCCTCTCCTTCCTTTGGATTCTAGCTTCAGAGGAGTAAGGCAGTTCCCTGTTGTTAGGAAAACTTTGCTTCATAGCACTCAAGTCTACAGGGGAGCAGGGGAAGGATGTGAAGACTGTGGTAACAGAGGAAGAAGTTCACTGATCCGCAGTGCGCTCTGTCCATGAAGGGAGCAGTCAACAACAAAGCGGTGAGTCTGCTCTTAACTGCCTCAACTTTTATCTTGGAAGCCACATCTGACTCAGAGTGGGTGGCTGGGAATCTCTTTTGGTTTGTTCTGTCGCCCTGACATGCCAGCCATTCTTCCCAATTGGCAACCAGACACCAGGCATGGTCACTCAAAATGGAAAACAGGAAAAGAAAAACAAGTAGGATGGCTTGGTTGGTTTGTAGATAGTGCTGCTGATGCAAAGGTCATGGACTTGAGCCCCAAACTAGGTCAAAGAAGAACAAAATCTTAATATATTAGGGAAACCAGCATTACATTTTACATATTATATATGTTTTACATACTACATATTTCATATGTGTGTGTGCGTGTGTGTGTATATACATATTTATGTATGTATATATATACACACACATGCACACACACACACACACACACACACATATCTGGCAAGGAGGAACAGTGTTAGGAAGAGAGAGAAATGAATTAAAGAGAACTGATCATTGAAAATTCACTTTCTTCTTTTGAAAAGAATCATCTGTTAATCTTATGGCTGGCAAGTGATCTCATTTACTCATTCTTGCACTGGATCACAAACGAACAATCAATCCGCATCACCAAAAAGGAAGAGATGGGACTAGCAAAATGTCAAAAGAAAAATATCCAATTTTTCACAATAAATGAGCTTTGTCTGAACACTTAAAAGTGACCTTGATGTCACCAAAGCAAAATGCTCACTCATTGTTTCTATGTGTTGCTCTTCTTTATAAGCCTGTTTTTTTTATTATTGTTTTTTTTTCTTTTTCCTTTCCTAGCTTTCTTCAGCCATGAAGGTTTTTGTCTAAAAAGTGTTCAATTCCAACTAGACCCATGAATCAAGAAGGTCTGAACTGTGAATGCTACCATTTCCTGCTTAGGACAGCTCACCCAGCCCTCCAGAGCTCTTACCCCTCTAACTGTGGACTACCCATGAGGGCAGTGCCATCCAGCTGATGATCCACACAAACATGGTCAGACTGAAAAGGAATTACCCTGAGGCTCAATCTGGATAGAGATTCAGCAGAACTTCGCTAGACCCAGCAAAGTTACTAACTGTTGAGGTACTCTTCTGTCTAAACCTCCCATTCCTTATTTTTAAACATAATATTAGTCTAATTGATTTCCAAGACCTTTGCATCTTCGTGAGTCACAGAACTTTCAAAGTAACAATGATAATTTCAACCAAATCCTGAGATACTAATTTTTTAAATGACTTAAAATTCTAGGATGAGGAAGAGTGATGCTAAATTAACACAAACCCCTTCTATCTCAAAAGTTCTCTTGCCCAGGTGATTTGAAAGGACTGTCCTGATGCAAGAAATTCAATGTCAAGAACAGTTCTGCCTTTGCACTGTTACAAATTTAAAAGGTTTCAATGCCTTTGTATTGGATTCTCTGCTCCTGTGCCCTTTGGTGCAGCTGTAAGTGGGATATTGACTGATACTTTGTGAAACAAAAAGGGAAAAAAGACTTTTGTTCTCCCCCCAACTGCCATAACTCATACTCTCACATCAGACCTTACCTGCCTTCCTCTGTCTGAGGTACAAGTACAGATACGGTATTTCTATGGATGCAGGCAAGTGTCTCTTTTTCTTGGCTGAGATTTCTGAAAAAGAGAGTGTTATTTGCAAAAAAAAAAAAAAAAAAAAAAAAAAGGCGGGGTGGGGTGGGTGGATAGAATCAATCCTAACAGACTTGTTCTGATCCCAGACTGAAAGCATGCCTAACAAATGAAGGGAGTTGGTGTGATTTAGTGTAATGCCAGCAGCAAAAACACAACTGTAAATTATTCTTTTCCAACATGCTCTCCGAGGCTCAAATTGCTGTTTTACTGTCTGCATCTTTAATGATGGTTGATACATCCCCTGGGAAGGAAAGTACTGATCTCCTCTCTCTTGATTTAGTAGCTAAGCTGATTACATAGATACAGATATGGATATATAGATACATAATTATTTAACAGTCACCAAAGTCAATGAAGGCAAGAAGGAAAAAGGGTGGGGAAAATAATTGGAGTTCAATTTGCAATAAGTGGCAAATCATTTCCATAAACAACTCCCTCATCTCAGTTATTATTAAATCTGCTTTGGACTTAAGCTAAAGAATACTAGTATTTAGGGACCGGGAGGGGGATGTTTGTTTTGGTTTGCTTTTTAAGATCAGAGTAGTTCTATGCTTTTTGTAGTAATTTGAAAGGAAAAGTTCTGACAAGCCAAAATAACACCTTGAACTAAAACAGAGAGGATGATACAGGTATGTACCCAAGATATTTGCAAATGACAAGGTAGCATCTTGAGACTTTAGATAGAGTTTAATGTTCAATCCTTCAATTCCCAGATAAGCCACTCGATCTATCAAGGGAAGAATAACAGAACCGGGGATTAAGAAAGTTTTATCTCCCAGGAAAAATGTAATAGCTGAGAACTGAAGAATATATGGAAATCATCAGAGAATGACCTATTGTGCTCTCTTCTTGTGTAAAGATGTGGAAACAGTTAAATAACACAGATTGTTCATAAATGAAGACAGAGGACACTGCTCATCAAACCTGTAGGCAAGAAAAGCTTTGAGGAAAACACATGTGTTTCATAATAGAATTCTCCACCCAGTGACCACAGGACATTGAACAATGGATCCAATCTTACAATAAAATTGAAAAGGAATCAATGTATAAGCCTACATGTGAGTACAAAAAAAAAATGTTTTTTAAATTCTAAACACTCTTCCACAGGATGGGGTGAACACAGATCAACAGTAACACATGTTCTACAAGATGATAAATGTAGCAGCATCAAGAGATACAGAACCTTCTGAAGTGGAGGAAGATAAGCATCCTGCTCTTCCTCCTCTATGCTAATCAGAATGTTCTCAGAATCATGTGCTGGGTTCAGTTCCTCCTAGGACAAGCTAAAGAGATCAAGACAAACTGGAGCACAATCAAAGAAAAGCAACTAGGATTGTTGTAAATTTGAAACCATGAAATGCAATAAATCTGGCAGTGGTGATCTTGAAGCACGTATGCATGGAACATCTCAGCTAGGCACCTTCCTCTTCCATGCCCACTTTATCCCCACTTTATCTTTCATGCCCACTTTATTTTCTTTTCAACAAGAAGTTTGGTCAGTTGGTTGTGACTTCCTAGAGCAATGTGACAAGGGCAGTAGATTCACAATCTCAGCCAAGAAATCAATCAGAAGTGACTGCCACAGGCGGGGTATAATGGGGGTTGTGGGGGGTTTGGAGGGTGAGGGGGCAGGGGTGGTGGCATTTATCCTAGGTGCTGGCTATTCCTGGCTGCTCAGGTACATCCTTTGACCAGCAGAAATTCAGCTCTGGGCCCTGGGCTCAGCATCACCTCAGCCTCACAGTGGTCTCTCTATAAGAACTCTGGTAAATACTTCTGGAAAGTAGCCAGGTCAAAATGAGACCATAAAGCCACCGTAATGAGTGCCAGTGAGGCCAGAGGCGAATATTAAACTGTGCTGCTCTCCTTCACTGCCCTTCAAATGAATGAGAAGAAGCATGTCTGAGCTGGTGCCACATGTAAATTGCCTTTCTGCAGACAGTGAGGACTGAATTCTAATAAGCTCTCCTGGTCTCTGTGAGCGCGCCCAAAGAAACAGAAAAAGATAAAGAATATAACCCCTTGAACAAGACAGGGAGAAGGTCAGTCCTTTGGAAGTCCCTGTGGTACAGGCTCCCCCTTATTTTAGGCACTCTCTCCCCAGTCTTTGACTCAGATCCATCCACAAAGTCCAGATGAATTCATCTTGATGAGGCATTAGAAGAAAATATCATGGAATGGTGGTGTGACTGATGGAGTCCCTACAGGAAGTAGGAAGTGGATATTAGGAAAATGTAAGTCTTTGCTCTCCTTATCACAATTAGGCATTATTCAATGTGCTAGAATGAGTCCGAAAATCAGATTAGAGTCTTAGTGTTTAGCCAGATAAGATCCTAGACACATCACTTAATCCTATTAGAAACTTAAACACTGAGAGATTAATATCATTCATATTATAGAGCTGTTTTAGGGATTAAATGAAAGCTCTCTTCCAATTATTTTTGCTTGGTTTTAAAAGTAACAGATGATCTCTGCAAAATAGAAAATAAAAAGTACAAACAGAGAAAGAAAGAAATCAATTCTATCCCTACAACCAAGAAATAATAACTAGGGCCACTTCAGTGTATAATATTTATTGAAAATGAATACAAGAATCACATAGTATACAGACACACACAAACACACACAGTACATGAACAATAAGCCTTTCTTTTGCCCAAGAGTCCTGGCATAACCAGAACCCAGAGTGACTGAGTGGCAACAAATATCAACAATTGCTCATTTAGCCTTCCAAAATTTTACCATGCAGGTACACATTATATATACATCAGTATATTTTATGAGTCATCTAAATGTATTTTTTTTTTTTTTGGCATTTATTCTGTGCAAATTTACTCCCGGGCCATAAGTTTTTGTTTCTTCAGTTTCTTCTGGGATATCTTTTTCTTCTGTGCAACCTCCTCTTCTGGTTTAGGAACAATCTGCTCTTTTTCAGTAAGGATCATCTCAATGTGGCAGGGAGAGCTCATGTATGGGTTAATGCAACCATGAGCCCTGTAAGTCCTACGCCGCATCTTGGCGGCTTTGTTCACCTGAATGTGCTCAATGACCAGAGAATCGACATCTAAACCCCTTAAGTTCAGCATTACTTTCTGCGTTTTTAAGCATGCGCAGTAAAAATTCAGCACTCTTCTTGGGCCACCGACCTTGTGTCCAGCCCCACTGTTTGGCCTGGGCACACCTACCAACTCCACCACTGTAGCAACGGAATGGCACACACTGCTTCTGCAAAGTGACGCCTTTCAGATACTTGGTGGCTTTTCAGATATGCATACCCTTGATGGCCTGGGCAGTTTCACGTGTGTTCTTAAAGTGAACACGGAGATTTGAACCTCTTGACTTGCATGATTTTTTAGGGTTTTCCGGGTCAAGCGAATAGCGAACCATTTTCAGAGGTCACCCCAGGCTGCTGAGAGGAAGAGCTCATCTAAATGTATTTTAAAACACTTTTTAAAGTTGGCAAATGCACCAGGTAACAGTGAGGTGATATTTTTATTGATGAGCCCTACTTCATATAAGACAAAGAAAATGACAGATATTGTTGGGCTATGGAATCCCTGTCATTTTACCAGCAACCACAGAAGCCAAGTGCTAGATGCCCAAATGGATGCCCATTATTATTAGATGAAACTTGGACCCAAATCACCAGCTGGTGTTCTACTTATCTTATGTTGTATCATGTGTTGCCTTCTCCTTGTCTCCCCTCCTCTACAACCACCCACTGGTTTGGTCTTCTAAAATCTCAACCTCAGACAGTGAAAGGAGTATACACAAGAAATCTAAATAAGAAAGTCAGGTAGACCTCTAACAGATGCGCCTAAGAGACTCAATCTCTATCCTGCCCTACTGAAGAAAATGCTGAACTACCCAACTACAGCAAATCAGGAAAATAAAGAGCCACTTTCATGTTTCAGATAAAATCCTATTGTGTCCCACCTACAGCTCTTCTCCTAAACCACGTGTTCAATCCTGTGTCCCTGAGAATTCCTTTTTATTCCTTCTTTACTTGCAACTTGCTTATCTATGAATGGAGGAGGTAAAGTGATGTCTTGAGCTCTGTACAGAAGTTAGAGTGATAATATTCTTTTCCAACTCTGATGCCATGACTACTGCTGCAACCTACTCAGTCCACAGATAATCTCCTTGAGAGTAGAGTCATGTTGTCTGGCTGTCAAATAGAATCAATTAACCAATGAAGTTATAATCATCCACAAGGGGCTACTAATTAGGAGGAATACAAAACTAAGTTCAATGCCATTCCTTGACACTGACCCTGACACTACAGCAAGAATAATAAAGTCTTAGAAATCAGAGACAGAACTGACCATTTGAATTATGTGTGCACTTACCCAATCAAGAAAGTTATCTATATACATTTTCCAGGCAGTTCAGGAAAATCAGTTTGAAATGGCAAACTGGGAAGCCAGTAAGTTGACTAGAGTTGCCTCCTTCATAGACATTAGGCACTGAAGTTACCATATTAAACAACGAATCTATGATCTACTAGGTAGGCGAAGCTGCTCTTGAAAATTCCATAAATTGTCTATAAAGTTTAAGAAATATTTGTATATAATCTTATAATGGTTTTCATTAAATTTTCTAACTCTCAGTAAATTTTTTGTTTTGTTTTATTGTTGCAGCCCTGAAAAATGTCAGTTGGTCAATAAGTGCTTTTCATATCTTCGAATAATCAAAAACACTTTTCTACTTTCTCAGACGTGTTTGCCTACAATATGAACAGAAGAAGTACAGAACCACTAATCCTACTTAACATTAAACCAATGAAGATTTAAACTGAATCATATGAATTTTAGTTGCAATGGTTAACTAATGGGAACAGATCGGGAGTTTAGAGACATTTATGTACTTACATTCTCTAATTTAGCACTCTAAAATAAAAAAACAGGAAAGCAACCACTTCCTTAAACAGTAACATAAACATCTGCTTTCTATTCAGTTCGTACTTTCAGTCAAGTACTATCTTAAGCCCTCACAACAGCCTTTCAAGATTAGGTATTAATATCTTCATTTTATAGTCAAGCTTAGATAAATCAGCTAACTTTGTTCAAGGTTTTGTAGCAAATAAATGGTAGACCACAATTTGAGCCCTGAAGGCTAACGTTCATGATCTTCTCATCCGTCTAAAGAAAATCTATCCTTTGAAAACAGGATGGGAATTTCCTAAAACTGATAAATAACTTTTCTCTTTTCAGCAACGGTGTCAGTAGTCACAGAGAGTGTATCATCATCCGATGATTTGTGCTGGTACATAAACCCATCTACAAGGAAGTATTTCTGGTTTTGCTGGCACTTTCTGGACAGCTGAACTCATTCTGAAAACACTCCGTCTGCTGAGCTTTCCTTGCCCAGTGTAATCATGCTTGAAGAATTCTTGGTCTCAGCGATGGTTCTGAAAGTGTGATCACCAGTCAAGCAGCATCAGTGTCACCTGGGAACTCAATAGAAATGCAGATTTGCTGCAGACCTGCCAGATCAAAAACTCTCGAGGTGCAGCCCAGTCATCTGCTATCTGTGATTTAAGAAGATCTTTGTGTGGTTCTGTGCCACAGTAAGTTTGAGAATCACTGACTTACAGGAATAATTGCCATAGGTATACCCATAAGTCTCTTGGACCCTGAGAGGTGTTTCTCTAAAATCTACACAGAACTAAGCCTCTGAATTCAAATAACTAAGAAAGTACCAAATCTAAATTTGTTGGACTGTTCTTTTCCTTAAACATAAAGTCTGTATTTCCCTCAAAAGGCCCATGCAGAACAAAGGACCCCTTGTGTTCCCACTGGAAGGACTTAAAGAGGTGAAGCCGGAGTCATGGAAATCTGTGAACACAGACACTAAGACACTCAGATGCGTACAAACACCCAAATACATCAGCTTCAAGGAAATTCTGCCTAGGTTCAAGGCAGGCTTAAAAATCCAAAGGATCCTTGGGTAGGATCAAGAGCCCCATGGTAGTGCCTCACTTAAGAAATACAGTGAAGGGGCACCTGGGTGGCTCAGTGGGTTAAAGCCTCTGCCTTCCACTCAGGTCATGATCCCAGAGCCCTGGGATCAAGCCCCACATCGGGCTCTCTGCTCAGCAGGAAGCCTGCTTTCTGTCCTCTCTCTCTCTGCCTGCCTCTCTGCCTACTTGTAATCTCTGTCAAATAAATAAATAAAATATTTAAAAAAAAAGAAGAAAGAAAGAAAGAAAAGAAAAGAAATACAGTAAAGCTGCCTCAGTGTGCATCAACACATAATGGAAGGAGTTTGGATGTTAAGCCCCTGGCCTGCTGCGTGACCTCAGGCCACTAAACAGTCTCTCTTTTATTCTTGATATCCTCATCCATAAAATGGGATAGTAAACATTTATTGGGCACTTTCCACACACTGAACATTGTACTAAATGTTTTACAAACATTTCACTTCTAATACTTATGATGTCACTTTTTAGGTTTACAGTCCCTTTTTACAAGTCTGAGCTTCAAAGAGGTCAGGCCAATTGTCTGAGATCACACAAAGACTTAGGTAAGATATAATCCTCACCTGTGACTCCAAAGCTTGAGCTCTTAAACATGATCTTCCTCTAAAATTTCTTCTATTTCCATCATTCTCCCATATGAGAACTCAAGCATATATGCCTTCCTCTACCTGAAATGTTGGGTGTTTTTAGTTAACATGGATTATTTTTAATTGCACGTACAACTGAGTAGTTCATACTTCAAGATAAAGAACTTCTAAGGATTTTTAAGGCACAGAAAAGAAGGAGGTCTTTTATATGGATGTTTAAGGTGAAAGACCAAAAGAACCCTCCTGGCTAGAAGTGCATTTTTATCCTGTTAACCAGCTAGTTTCGCTTCTGTACAACGCTTGCTTTTTTCGCGTGCGCGGGCCCCCTGAACCAATCCGCTGGTGCCAAGTATGCCTGTTCAAACTGTCAACCAATCAGCTCAGCCCCACCCGAAACTTGTTTGTACCTGTCTATAAAAACCCTGCACCACGGGGCGCCTGGGTGGCTCAGTGGGTTAAGCCGCTGCCTTCGGCTCAGGTCATGATCTCAGGGTCTTGGGATCGAGTCCCGCATCGGGCTCTCTGCTCAGCAGGGAGCCTGCTTCCTCCTCTCTCTCTCTCTGCCTGCCTCTCTGCCTACTTGTGATCTCTCTCTGTCAAATAAATAAATAAAATCTTAAAAAAAAAAAAAAAATAAAAAAAAAAAAAACCCTGCACCAACCCAGCTCTGGACCTCTCGGCATTATCCGCAACGAGCGGCACAGAGGTCCAGGTTCGAACCTCCAATAAACGACCCTTGCTGCTTGGCTTTGACTCACGTCTCTGGTGGTCTTTTAAGATGAGAGTAATACTCTGTTGGTATTTCAAAGGTGAATATAAATATATGTAGTACTTATTTTTACATCCTTTATGGATTTAAGGTCACTTTGTTAGGATACACACATGAAATATATAGTTTGGTTTATTCATAAAATTACCATATTTGGAATAGCCACAGATGACCTGCCTTAAATCGAGATGAAAGTAATAATTTTGTTGTTGTCTGACTTAGCTCAAAAGGTTTTCAAAGTTGAAAATGTAAATTCCTTGATGGGGTGCATGGGTAACTCAGTGTGCTGGCATCCGACTCTCGATTTTGGCTCAGGTTATGATCCCAGAACTGTGGGATTAGGCCCCCATCAGGCTCCACACTCAGGGGAAGTCTGCTTGGGATTGTCTTTCTCCTTCTCCCTTTCCCTCTGCCCCTTCCCCTGCTTGCACTCTCTCCCCCTAAAGTAAATAAATCTTTCAAAATAAATAATTAAAGAGCTAAACAAACAAATAAATAAATAATGTAGGTATGTAGTATGTTTGTAAATTCCTTAAAACTAAGAATACTATGTCTTCCTTATTCTGTAGCCCTATTGTCAGGACCAATAAATGATTGTTGAATAACCTAGTGAAGAAAGAAGTAAATATAGAATTTGGGTAATCTCCCCCTCCTGCCCCTTCAGTAACGTTCTTAAGATGAATTTGTTCAATAAGATTATTTTCTCATTACTTAAAGCTACTGATTTCAGTATGTGAATTTTAATTGGGAAATGTTACAGGAAGAGAGGCTGTACTGGAACCTAGTTTTTGAGACATGCTGCTATATTGTGGCTGACAAGGCGGGTAACAGTCTGGAGCATCAACATGCTGGGACAGGATGGGTGTGGCTTAGAGGACAGCAAGCTAAGACAGAGTCTAATTCAAGCTCAGGCCAGGCTACTTGCCACCCTGTGCTGCTCTAAGCAATAAAGAGATTGTCCCCACAGGCAGGCATGTAACCAAAAGGGGATCTAAAGCCACTTAGCAAAGGAAGCAGGCTCTAAACTCCCTGAAAGTAGGAACAATATCCACCCATGTATTTATTCCCAGCAACTAATTAGTCCTAGGTACAAAGCTGACTCTAAATCAAGCAACAACACCTCGACCCACTACTCCTAGAAGAGCAAACCTAGGCTCAGGGTCCAGGAAAGAGACTGTTCACAAAATGTTAACAAATTAGCTTTATACTGCCAAGCTGCAGAGTTCACAGACAGTAGGAAAAGCAATGGCTGAAATCAAAGCAAACAGACAAGGGGGATAAAGCTCATTGTTACACAATGACCATCTGTCTGCTGTCATTCCCTCCCTCCTTTGCTGCTCGGCAGCCACCTTCTCATCCCAGAGGTGCTGCCCCCCGCCACACACCTGGATGTCAACTCCAGAAGTTACAAACAGGGTATAATAAAGACTAAATGAAAGCTCACGGTGCAGGGTGCAGGAAGACCCAGCTAGTCCAGAACCCACTTCCTGCCTGCTCAGAGAGAAAAACAGGGCTTGCTGATGTTCCATCCATATAGCTCTTGACCCTTTCACTAGAAATACAGGCAGACTATAGAACAATCCCTGCAGGAGTCATGGTTGTGATGATGAAGTTTATTAATTATCGACTGCCAGACAGGATGTTGGGGGAATGCAGTTCTCTGGTACATCAACTGGGGTCAATACAAACAAACAGCAGCCCCCCTTCCTTGAGGCCTCCAGGGTGACAATCATTATACACTTGCAGCCTAATTACCCCCTCATCCAATATTTGTATTCATTAGGCAGAAACACTTCTCACTCTGCCTTCGGTTTCCTCATGGAATAAAGGAACAAAAGAGCTGAAAATCAATTATCCCAGAAGTTCTTGCATCAAATGGGACCCGATATTGATAGTGGCTTCAAGTGGATTATTTGCTGGTTATCTATTGCCCATGATGTATCTGAACCGCTGATGAGAGAGACTTGCTGTATTGTCAGTCACAGGAACAAAGGGAAAGAGCTGAGTCTAAGCCACTGTCCTCAACTCTAGCTGCACAGGAGAGGGGGATGGGGGCACCAAGAATGAAGAGGGGAGGGAGGCCAGGGGGAAGGAAGGCAGAATTAATTTCCTGGGCTGCTGGCTGACTTGGTTCCAGATCGGGCCAGACCATTTGGTAATTTCTGTAACAATCTAGGTGGCCCTGGAACAAGAGCAGGACTGAGAACCACTGAAAGGAAGCAACACAAGAAGAGTATCAGAAACCAGGAAAGCCTGAAGACACAAATCAGAGTTCACTACTTATCAATAACTTCTCTAAGTATCCTGCTATAACATATAAATAATGCATTTACAGTACACATAAATAACCATAGTAAAAGGTGAAAAGTGATAAGCACCATAAAAAGGATAAATTGAATCTTGGGGGACCTCGGTGTGAGGAAGAAATTATACTGCCTCCCTGGGGCAGAGACCAGAGGAAGGCTTTTAGAGGAGCCATTGCAGTTACGTGAATAAGGCTGGAGTTTTCCATGGGAAAAATCTGGATGTTAAACCCAGTTGAAATGATTATGAATTTCAAAAGCCACAAATACAAATATAAAATATTCAATTTTCTTATATTTTTCTTACCACTGAACTTAGGTTCAGTCTCAAATATCTATCCTACCTAGTAACTGAAATTTTATCTAAGTATTCCAGGTATATTCAGTCTTTTCTAGATAAGTCCAACCAACATAGGTTTAAGATGCGGTAATTCAGGATTTTTAGGCCTTCGAATTGCTGGGCCGGGGGAGGAGCTTAGGCAGCATCAAGCAGTGGAACCGCGAGGTAGCAGATCCATAGCCATCCTTGGGTTTCCATAGCATTCCTCTAATGGGTAACTTGTCCGCATGATCTGCAGGCCCTGCTGCAACCAGTACTGATGTCCTCAGTCCTGTCATCAGGTCCCTGCTGGAGGTCACTCTGCCGCTTCCAAGTTCAGGCTTCTTCAGGGCTGCCAGCCCTCTCCTGGTTACCTTCTTGCCTCTGGCTCACTGGAGTATTTAGACAGGACTTCACCAGTCTCTCCAATCCCCAGATATGGCACACTGTGCTTCCCACAAATGGCCGCTATCTCCGACTAGACAAAGCCTAGGAATTGGGTCACTCTCCTAGGCTTCCCTGAGGGACTGAGCATAGGTCCACTCTGCCCACAAATTTCCTTTCCAAACTTCACTGGGATTTCTATTGATCCCTGGCCATAAGTGAGCACTCCACAGTAGGGAGAAAACAGGGACCCACTAGAGCCTAAGCAGTGGTCGTATTTCTTCTGAATACACCCTCCCAGGCCCAGCCCCAGCCCTTAGCTACCTGTCAGAAATAAGGTAGTCTTACTTATTTTCTTCTCCTGGACTAGCCCACAAATCTGTTATTTAGAACATGGGTTTGGGGGGTTTTATGCTTAAAAAAAAGAAAGAAAGAAAGAAAAAGAAGAAGGAAAGAAAGAAAGAGAGGAGAGAGAAAAAGAAACAATACACAAAAAAGTGTGTCCTGGCAACACCCTGCCTCTCAACACATACACACACTCTATACTCTGAAATATACTGTCTTTGTCCTAGGTTTCAAAAGTCAGTTTTTATTTTTTTTATTTTTTTAAAAGATTTTATTTATTTATTTGACAGAGAAAGATGACAAGCAGGCAGAGAGGCAGGCAGAGAGAGAGGAGGAAGCAGGCTCCCTGCTGATCAGAGAGCCCGATGCAGGGCTCGATCCCAGGACCCTGAGATCATGACCTGAGCTGATGCCAGTGGCTTAACCCACTGAGCCACCCAGGCGCCTCCAAAAGTCAGTTTTTAAATTCAAAGACAAGCATTAACTCATTTCTTTCTCCCTACATTAAGCATTAACCCTACTCAGAGGGCAAGTGGGGGGGGGCATTAAGAGGTACTTCCTTGTTTAAAAAAAGGAGTGGGGGGGGTTTCATATTATAGTGAAATATTATCAATCATGCAATAAAAATCAAGCAGTAAAAAAAAGGAGAATAACAAAACTGGTCTGCTGTTTCAAAGTTTCCGCTGTTCCATACCCGGGTTCAACTTGCAGAATATCAGAGCCCTAAACAAAACGTGATGCAGAGATGGGAAGGCGGTCCGCGTACACGGAGTCTCGGCCACGCTGGACTCATATGCGCCCCTCCACTCCGCCATTCCAGATCAGTCATGTTCTAAATACTGACCGGGGCTGAGTTCTGCACACAGCTAAGTCTTGGTGTCCCCCGTGACTCTCCTGAAGACATTTTAATCTCTCTTATTCAAACCCTTCATGATGAAATCATCAGCTCCTTGGTAACCATGGGGTATCTTTCCCTGGGGATGGATTGGCTAGGAGGCCAATACAATTTTGTTCAGGGGCAGAAAAGAGCACCACGTGCTTGAGCTGTGACAGTACAAATGTTTGCTCATTTTCTGTTTGGGGATTTTCAGTTTTCCACTTGAGTTGCTGCTGCCGAAATGAGAATTTTCACATTTTTGAATATGGCGTAATTTATACAGGAGACATTCAGTAATGACTTCAGATAAAGCCAACTGTAAAATTAGCCAAACATCCTTAGGTCCAAAACAAATGCTTAAAAACAATTGCTAATTGAGCCGTTTGGGGTCTTCAGTTCTCCTCTTCAGGACAGCAGCCCTCAGTAAAATAGATCCACAGAAAACTGCAATCCTTTGTCACCCACACAGTCTAGAATTAGAATGCCCACGTTGTCTTGCTTCTGAACCAGTTGCCAAGGATAAGACTGGGAGGACATGGCAATCAAAAATGTACCAGCATAATAAATGGACCCACATCCACCCAAACCATGCTCCTTCAATTCAAACCATCTCCATCTAAGAGATGTCCATTTGTTTAAAACTAGAAAGACAGGAAATGAAACTCTCCATGGGATCCCAAATCACTTGCTGACTTATTCTGGTTGCACCAGAATGCGCCACTTCTCCACTGATTACTCAAAAAAGCAAAGAAACAAACAAACTAACAAACAAAACCTGGTTTAATAAAGAGCCCAGAGCAGGGGCGCTTGGGCGGCTCAGTGGGTTAAGCCTCTGCCTTCGGCTCAGGTCATGGTCTCAGGGTCCTGGGATCGAGCCCCTCATCAGGCTCTCTGCTCAGCAGAGAGCCTGCTTCCCTTCCTCTCTCTCTGCCTGCCTCTCTGCCTACTTGTGATCTCTGTCTGTCAAATAAATAAATAAAATTTAAAAAAAAAAAAAAAGAGCCCAGAGCATAAACCATGCAGACCATGATATTACCCTCTCAGGACCATATCAAAACCTAAAGATATCTCACTTTTTCCCCAAGGCCAGGTAAGCCCAACAAGCCTAAAAAGTATCTATAATCAAATAGAATTATTATATCAGATATAAAAATTTGCTATCCTAGATGTATTGGACATAACGAATTATGAATTAGATCTGAATTTGAGACGTGACTGGCATGAACGGTTTCAGATTATTCACCTATGTCTCTGTATTGACTCAGTTTGACACACAGAAGAACAGGGCTTCCAGACCCCACAATGACGGAGTGACCAGTTTGGAGCTTGCCTCTCCACCATAATAGTTATGAAACAAAAACAAACAAACAGAAAATGCTATAGGGTAAGTGTTTTTAGGAATTGAGCTACAGTCAGAATAGTACTGTAATCACTGAGAGAAAGAAATACAGGAGGCAAGATAGTCCCCCAGTTCTTGTTTGGGGCACTTTCAGAATCAGAGTGCTTGAGGCAGAAACAAAGCAGAGCATGGGTTTCTCACTGAGCTGAGGAAGCAGGAATCAGAATTTGGAGCAGATTCAACAGCTGTAATTTGGGCGGAATTAGTTCCAGAGACCAGAGAACTAGAAAACATGCGGTCATAGGTCTGCAGGGGGGTTCCTATCTAATTCTAAATCCTGAATATGGCTATTATGTAGCTGCCATCTATTTTCAGCTTGCAACCAAATACGGAGACATCTTATCCATATAGCAAACAGGGATTTTCATTCTCCTTCAGTGGATTTTATAAGATACCCCATATGGTCATGGGTGTGAGTCGAGAATGGGGCACTGCTATGAATTACTTATGCCCTCTCTCTGGTTGTGCTTCAGCTCGACACTGGAAACACGCACCATTCCTTCTCATGAGGGACTGCTGTTACTGCTTCTGACTTATGACCTGGCATATGCAATACAATCGAACTCAGTTCCAGGCATGTGGTCACCTGTGCCATGCCCCATGGCCAAGTGTTACGAGGCCCTTTAGTAGGAAACTGCTCCTAGAAGGACACATCATTCTACGCTGAGAATGTTATCAGCTTGCTTGTCTCCCAGGGCCTGCATTATGATTTTCCTATAAGATCTGCCATAAACTCCACATTACTTCTCTTCTTACCAATACCTCCAAATCCACGGAATCTGCTGGAAAGATGGCCCAAGTGGCATGGCTTCTTGCTCTGCAGCCCAAACCTCCTGCAAAACCGTTCCCACTCCAGGCACCACTCAACTCTTGAGGCCTTCGTGGCATCAACTCAAGGACTACAGCAGTATGTTTAAGTGTGGAATACACTGCATTCAGAACCCAGAGAGTTCTGCATTGCTAATTATCAAGCAGTACACAGAAAAGATAAACAGCTGATACTGCTACTTCACGGCTTACCATGTGTTCTACAGGCAGAATTCTAAGTGTTCCATAGAGGGTAACTCATTTGGTCTCCACATTCACCTTCAGAGATGGCTACTGCTATTGTCCCCATTTTAAATAGGAAAAAGCTAAAGCAGAAAATGCAAATTCTTTGATATCACAGAGTCCATAAGTGTCAGAATTCAAGCACAAGGTCCATGCTGTTAACCACTATGCCATATTATTCTAAAGAACACTACTGATATTAAACATCCAGATTCCAAGACTCCTTTGGAAATCATGGATGCTTTAATCATTTAAGAGGATATATCATTCTTCTATCTTTTCCCATCTTTCCATGAGTCAGGCTCAACTTTACTCCTTGTTCCTCTGGAGTTGCAATATACATTCCTAAAAGTGACCAGGAGCCATAAGAGTACTATGTAACAATTCTGACCAGCTCAGGCTGAGGACCTTGGGAAGAAATACAGTGGATTTGAAAATAGAAGAATGAAGGTCTAATCTTGCCTCTAAGTAAGTCTGATTTTCTCATAAAAGCCCACATTGCAGGGGCCGAACTTTCCACAAAATTATCTACAAGACACATGTAAATCTAACCTTCTCTAGCTGGCATGTAGTCTCTCAACAGTCCCACTCTTACTAATGACTAGCTCTCCATATTCTCACACCTAAGAAGGGTTGTAAGGAGAAATGTAATTTATTTCAAGTATTCCAATATGAGCTGACACCAAAACAGAAAGAAATAGTTCAAACACAGCAGGAGCTACTTAAGCTTTAATTTCCTAAAGTTAAAAGATACTAAATACTTTAAATTGTGTTGGGAAAATGGGCTATCTTTTTGGGAAATAAATACATTAGAGGTAGATTAAAAGCTAACTCTTAAAAAAAAAATAGAGGTTCAAACTCAAATGCTTGCAAGGCATATGACTTTCACATAGACCTAAGATATTAGCCTCATATTAAAAAAAAAAGTGCTAAAAAAAAAGTGCTGAAGTGCTTATATTACACTTGAGCATGGTAACTGTCTAATTCCATTGTTACAATGCCTTTTAAAGTAATTTATAGTACCAGAAAATATACCATAAGCAAATGTTCCATGATCTCTGAAATGAAGTATAAACACATTAGAATAAAACATAGGTGAACTATATATACACATATTTATTTATTCATATTTATGCATGTGTACCATACACACACACACACACACACACACACATTCAACCTCGGGGTAGGAAAGGCTTATCTTCCCTTTTTAAATTTAAATTCAATTAGGAAAAGTCTTGTCTTAAGAGATAAGATGAAAATGTCAAAAAAGGATATATTAACAAACTTAACTCTCAACATTTAAATTTTCTAAACAAAAGACTACAAATAGAATTAAATGATAGACACAAGTGAGAAATATTTATAGTATTTCTAGAAAACCAAGGATTATGTAGCTCAATATCCAAAATACATAAGTAGCTTCAAAAATAAATAAGCAATAAAATAAAAATAATAATAAAAATAAGATATAAAATAAAAAAATAAGTAAAATACAAACAAATCAGGAAGAAAAATATATAAATACTATAAACAACTTGAAGAAATAAAAAAGATTATTAAAAAGACACACAAATCTCCAGAGAATTATGCCACATGAAAAAAAAATCCCAAAAGCTTATATACTATATGATTCCATCTATATAACAATCTTAAAATAACTAAATTATGGAAACAAGAGAACAAATTAGTGGTTTCCAGGGTCTAAATTGGGGGTGGAGAGCTAGGATTGAGAGCGATTATAAAAAGGTAACATAAAGGACCCTTGAAGTAATATAACAGTTCTGTACTTTGACTGAATTAATGGCAATATCCTTGTTTTGTGAAACTGTACTGTGGTCTTGAAAGATGTCAATACTGAGGAAAACTGGATAAAAGATAGATAAACAGATACTCTATTATTTCTTAACAACTGCTTGGAAATCTAAAATAATCTCAAGTTAAAGTGTAATTTAAAACACACAACACACAATTCCCCAGTACTTGGGGATGCATAAATTAAAACTATATTGAGAGAGCATTTTTAATCAAAACAGATGGCAGAAATTATAAAGGTTGATCGTAACAAGTATTAGAGAAAGAAAAGGAAGCATTTACTATAATACTCTTCTGCCAGTAATATAAATTGGTATGGTATTTTGGGGAGTACATTTTAGCAATATCTATTTTAAAAATTAAGTAACCATACACTTGGACACAATTATGCTATTTCTTGGTATACAGCCAGGAAAGCAGGAGGGAGACGGGGAGCGTGGGGAGGCAGCAAAGGAAGAGAGAAAGCCAACCACACAGTGTAACAGGTAGAACATACTGACACAGTTACTGCAGCATGAAAAATAGCAACTAAAACTCGTGTGGCTAGTACAATTATAAGCACCATAAAATATTAACTTATTTCACCTGAAAAAAACAAAAACAAAAACAAACAAATAAACCAAAACCCCCCACTTAGCTCATTTGTCTGTTATCAAGAAACAGAAGCACAATGCTAAATAACTTGCCCAAAGTAACTCAGCCAGTAAGCTGTAGAGTTGGCTCTACAGTCTCTGTTCTTAACAGCTACACAGCCGCATCTTCATGCCCATGATGGCAAAATATTAGAGTCTAAATGTTCACCAATAGGAGCATAATTAAACTACAGAACATGTGAACTATGGAGCATAAGAATTTTAAATGTGTTAAACGAAATTAAAATCTGTAAAATAAAATAATAAAGTATGATATATTTTTAAGGGGGAAACTTCACAAAATAAAACATGTTCCTTAAACACACACAATAAGAATAAAATATCATAATGGATGTAACAAAATGATAATAATACTTGCCTTAGGGGAGGAGCCTGAGGTTTCCAGTGATATTCAAAAATAACTCATGAGAGACTATGGATTCTGAAAAACAATTCGAGGGGTTTGAAGCAGTGAGGGGTGGGAAGTTGGGGGAACCAGGTGGTGGGTATTATGGAGGGCACAGATTGCATGAAGCACTGGGTCTGGTGCAAAAACAATGAATACTCTTATGCTGAAAATTAATTAATTAATTAATTGATTAATTTTTTAAAAACTCACTTAATTGGTGTGGTTTGCATGTCTTTTTATCAGACAATAAAACATAAATTACCAGTTTACTTTAAAATGTTTAAAGTTGGTTATCAATTTGGATGACTTACTTTGAACAGGCTGTAGGATTTCCCCTAAGATCTTTAATAAATATCTTGACTCAAACTGAGGTCACCAAAAGTGCTTTCGTGAACTTTGCCAGGCACAATCACACAGCCTCTCACAGACTCCAGACTCCACCACACACAACCATGTTCCAGGAATAAGGACTTAGGAGCAGTAATAGTCCAGGAGCGTAGCATCCCAGACTGTGAATGCTTTGGGGAAGGAGTTAACACCATATCCAATCAGCTCCTGAAGAGACAGGATCTGCGTGTTACCGAAACTCCGAAGCTCCCACTCTCAACCTCTCATCTTGGCAGGCCCCAAATCCAAGTGTGATCAACGTAGCCTACAGAAATAGGAGCCCAGGAGCTTCTGACTGAGAAAAAGGACTTCGTGTTTTTGTGAGGCATTATTATAATAGTCATGACATATTCATGAGGGTCCTTAAGAAAAAGGGAGGAGCCAAGATCCTATTTCACCCCAAATACAGAAAGAAACCCTAACTAAAAGACAGTGAGGCAGCTGTGAAGAGAACACATCTGAATCACCTGGCTGAAAAAGAAACCTCATATCCCTTTGTTCAGCTGGATTTTCATACTGATAATATTTTAAGCAAAATAAGCTACAGGACAGTTTCTTGCAGGGTTTTCTTCCAGAACTTTAAATATCAACTTGTAAATTAAAAATATAATAAAAACACATCAAGGGGCACCTGGGTGGCTCAGTGGGTTAAAACTCTGCCTTCGGCTCAAAGTCCTGGGATCGAGTCCCGCATCAGGTTCTCTGCTCGGCAGGGAGCCTGCTGCTCCCTCTCTATCTGCCTGACTCTCTGCCTACTTGTGATCTCTGTCTGTCAAATAAATAAATAAAATCTTTAAAAAAAAAATCAAGACGTAAGAGTAGCTCCAGTTCACGGAGTACTATTTATATGTCAGCATAGTATTCATCACCTTTACAGGCATTTCTAAACTTCTATGAATTATTTTTTTAAATAAGTTTTTATTTCAATTCTACTTAGTTAACATAAATACAGTGTTATATTAGGCTCAGGTATACAATACAGTGATTCAGTCTTCTTTGGATTCTTATAACAAATTTGTAAGTAGTATTTTTATCTTAATTTTACCAAGGACTTGACCTCACTAGAGCCTAGTTATTAATTAAGAATAACAAAGCCATTCTATTTAATACTCATCTCTTAGGCACTGTACTGTATGCTTTACAATGCATTTGTAGTAGGCATAGATTTTACTTTATAATACTAGGGTGAGAGATGTCCCCTTTATGTCTCTTAAATTAGTTAAATCTGCTTCACTGGAGGAAAATTCAATTTCCAATGGGGAAGAAGGAGTGCTGGAAGAATCCTTCATCCTCCTAGTGACAGACAAGAATCCGAAATTCTTATATCATAAAGACCATGGAAAGAGCCTGTGGCCTTCAACCCCCATTAACCACTGCCAGCATGCTGTCTGCCCATGCCTGCCCCATTCCTGTAAGTGGGTAATGTCTGTGCTCTTGTTTCAAACTTGGACACAGAGGTCACTGTCAAAGCCAGGAAGCTGAGAGCCATAATGCCATCCTCCTTAAGTCCATCACAAAGCTCCTTAGGTGAACACACCTATTGTCCCTGGGTATTGCAAGAATGCAGAATGTCATTTCCCAGCCATCCCTCCCACCAAATCTGCCTCTTTGTATCCTTTCCCAGGTCTCAGAAAGAGTTCCCCAAATGAACTCTAATTTGTCTTTCTCCCTTTCCTATCTGCTGCCCTGACTCTTGCCTTCCCTGATTAGAGAAGACAGTGTTTCCCATAATGTACTAAAGAGTCAGCTCTGGCCGCATTTGTAAGTTAACAGGGAGAAACCACCCAGATGTTTATTTCAGGGCTAACCTGTCTAGCATCTGAGACTGAGTGAAGTCAGAAGTCCAAGTGTGACAGGTCTTGAGACTTTATCTGGCATAACCTCCTCTTCAAAGCATGAAACCAATTTATAACACGCACACCCCCCCCAAAAAAACCCTCAGCCTCCTCTGGAGATTTTTAAGTAAGGCTTTAATAAGTCATATTTATGGAAGCCCCCTTTCTGTAATCAGAATTTAGAAAGCTTAGCTATAATTCTTGAACATGATACCCTCACTGTGTTTTCACCATGTTCCTAGAAAGTAACACGCCTACCTATCGGCTGTTTAGTAACTTGTTAACAAATGTTTAAAAGGAAAAGGGGAAAAAATAGGGCATCAGGCAAAGAAGTGTAAAGTGGAATTAAAATTTCAGCACAAAAAACTTCTGAGTAAATGACTCAATCGTTTGTTTTTGGTTTTTTCTTTAACAAATACCGCCTCAGTAACTACCTCAAATTAGGACGGAAGTAGATACTCTTCTGGCTGTTGCTCTCACACATCCCTCCTTTAAGGCTTCATAAATGATGTTCAAATATGTCTTTCTACTTTAGCATATTTTAGGAGAAGTACCAGTCACATTTTCACGACTTGGGGGACATGACAGAGAATGCACAATATTATCATGTATATGAACTATCTTAGACATGTATATAAGCATGAATAAAAAATAGAGAAGCATTCACTGAAGGATACTGAGTTCCACCATGATGTACATTCTTCAACTAGAGGTCACAGGCCATGGTACCGAATCAATGGGATCAGTGGGCATATTCTAAATTACAGCTTTATCTTTTCATTATTTGAAAAAAATGGTTTTGACTTATTTTAGTATTATACTACAGAACATATTAAAAGCTGCTTGATAAGTTGGGAATAATTATAAGTAAATTTAACTGTTAAATTAAAAAGTACTATAAACATGCTGTAGGAATTATTTATAGAGATTTCCTAGAAATATTTTTATAGGACAAAGAATCCATCTTTGATATAAATGATCCTATTTTATTACATTGTAGGCTTTGCTATTTCATCTATCAGAATTTCATGGCATGTGCTCACTGGTGCAACTGAGCGCAATGAAGGAAACAGGGTATCTAAAATTTGTAACCAGGGAGAAGGGGAAGACTCAAGGAACAGGTCTATGTGTCTGAAAGTTTTAAAATTCAGATGGTCCATGAGTTTCCTCTCCCCTAATGTCAACTACCAAAGGCATGTAGAAGTCAACTTGTAGGGATGCTTTTATTACTGGTACTTAATATTGTTCTTAGAAAAAAAAAAAGTCAGCTTCCCTCTTAATACTGGCCCTTCTCGTTGTAAAAATTTACTAATATATATACATTTCATTTCAGTCAAAACATAAACTATATTTCCCCTCCTACAGGCAAGATACTCAACATTAGAAGTAGGATTTTGCAGTGCATTAGACAGATATAGTAGCTGTCACCACATGGAGAAAAAAAGAAAGGAAAAAACTAAAAGCAGACCTAGAATAAGTTACAATGAATTTTTTTTTAATATGTAACTGTTTTGAGTCACTGAGAACACAATGATAAGTAAGACATAATGCATGCCCTCAAAAGCTTCCTAGTCCAGGGAGGGAGGCAGATACGCAAACAGGTAATTACAGTACAGTGCTGTGTTTGTGGGTAAGTGCTAACTGCCTCACTGAAACCCACAGCTTGAACAAGTTCAAGTTCCCCAGCCAAGGGCTCTGACTGTTGTGGAATGGAAATGATAATTCATGATCCACAACTTGTTGCAGACAACTCACCAGCTCCTGTCCAACAGAAAAAGCATTTCCTCTTCTCTACCTGTTCCCTAAGTTCCTGTCTCGTGTCACATGTGGGCAGAAAAGCTTTCTGTTTTTTGAAAGCAGCGTGTGTGTGTGTGTGTGTGTGTGTGTGTGTGTGTGTGTTTCAGTAGCATCATTGTTATGCCATTCCTAAGACAGGGAATAATAGATCCATTTCCTCTAACGGAGAGACAGCGTACAGTTTAAGGATGGTTTATTAGTTTCCAGCTTATGATACACAAGAGCTATTTGGGTACATAACTCACCTCACTGGTCCAGAGCCAGCCCCATAAAGCTCAGCAGCACTTTTTCCCCACCTTTTTGACTAAACAGAAGTTACTGTACAGTTACAGCCTTGTTATATATGATGTTAATAAATGTGCCACCCTGACTGTCCGCTCATTTAAGTAACTCTTCTAACCTGGACACGTTACAGGAGATTTATATTGCTGCATAACGTCTGAGGGGAATGCAGGGAAATGACGTTAGAGCTAGAGCTGGAGCGGCTTTCTCTGAGACATTTCAGACAGAGCAGGAGGAGAGTTGTCCAAAGGGACTTCTAAAGGATGAGAGAGAAAAAAGATAAAATAGCAAAACAGAAAAACTTTGAGACAGTTTTGGTAGTTAGACCCATGTGGCTGATTCTAAATTAGGCCTTGGTTGGAGAAATCACTACTTGTTACTTAATGAAAAAAGATAAAAATTTCTGGTGAAACCTAACACATTATACCCTTTTGCCAACTATCTAACCTATTTTGAAATCCCAGTTCATGAACTGAAACTTAGTACTAAGTTACTTAATAAATATTTGTTAAAGGAATGAGTAACAAACTATAAAGTCCTTGAAGTCTGTGATCACTGCTCTCTCTTACAACCAGAAGGGTGCCTAGTACCTCGTAAGTATGAAAGAATTATTTATTTCATAAACAGATAATATAAACAGCAATATGTTTTATTATTCACTAGTATTATATAGATTCCAATCAGCCCTGAATCTGATTCTAAAAGGTGACAAACAATATTTTATTGACATTTCACGAGGGATCAAGGTAAAATAAATGAACTGATTTGGATAATTCTAAATAATAAATCAGTAAAAAGAAAGAAACGGAAAACCTAGGATCCAACAATGGGAATAAACAAGATGGTGGCAGACATATTTAAGAGTGAGATGGCCATGAGGAGTTGGCTTCAACTTCAGGAGAAAAGTCAAGGACTCTGACTTCTAGCCTGGAGTCATACCATGCATGCAAACATGAGTTAGCAGTTTTGGACCATGACCTTACTACAGATCATGCTCCCTAGAGCTGCAGTTCTTTGACTTGAGCTCTCTGCTGAAATTGGTGAAAAGCAATGCCTTCTTATTCTCCACATGAGTATACTCCAAGTCTGAGACTGTACCTCTGATGTCTCCACTTTCACCATATCCTCAGCTTTTCACAATCAGCCACAGTCACCATATATGTACACTTCGATTTTTTTTAATTATAATACAATGCTATAAATGGAAAAAATCCATATGCACATAATATTCACAATTTATGAAGTGAGAGATGACTATTTGGGTTATCAATGTCTTTCACAACTTGAAATGTATGGCCAGTACTTACCCATACTTTTTAAACTAGCTGACCACACAATTAGTCCTATAGTTTAAAAACACTTGTGACAAAGTCTGTTTCTCTGGTTCACTTTAGCCACAATATACCTCTATCTGCTTTTCATGCCCTGGATAGCATTTTTACCCCTCTGTACACCTTTCTCTTATTCCTTGTGCTTTTCAGGACACTTTCCCTGAAATAAATCAAGTAGGAAAAGACTCACCTCAAGTGTCTGACTTTATTGCAACTCTCAATACCTTCCTTTATGATACATTTATTTTAGCATCTTGTATAAGTTAGCTTTTGCTACATAACAAAGCACTCCAAAATTTAAAATAATAATTTTAAATTTAAAATAATAATTTTAAATTTAAAATAATAATTTTAAAATGGTTTAAAATAATAATTATTTAATTGCTTATGATTTAATGGGTTGAGTAGGGCTCAGCTGGTACAACTCCTCTCTGCTTCTTATGATGTCAGTTAGGCTCACTCAAATATATAAGAACCTCAGGTGGGAATGCTGGGATGGCTGGGACATCTGGGGTCTCCCTCCACATAGTTTCATGTCCACCAGGGTAGCCCAAGCTAATAAACAGGATCACAGGACTTCTGATAAATTGAGCACTGCAAAACCTCCTTGAAAATTTCACCTCCCTTCTGCCATTTTATTGCTTAAAAGGAGTCACTAGGATAACCCACATTCAAGAGGTGGAAAAATCAGACTCAACCTCTTAGTAGGAGGAAATGCAAATAATTGGTGGCTATTTTTTGCAATTTATTATACATTTTAATTTTTAAAAATCCCAAGCTCTAACCATAACTAAAAATAGCTTTTAAATAGAAAATAACTATTATAATTTCTTAAACACTTTACATAATACATAGTATTTCATCTTACCCAGTGAAATAGATAAGGGGTTGGCAAATTATGGCCTGTGGACCAAATCCAGCCTGTTGCCTGCACCCAGGTTTGTTACAGCCCACAAGCTAAGAATGTTTTTACACTTTTAAATGGTTGGGGGGAAATTCAAAGGAAAAATAACATTTTATAACACATAAAAATTACATAAAATTCAAATTCCAGTGTCCATAAATAAATTTTAATGGAACACAGTCATGCCCGTTTGTTAACATATCATCTCTGCCTGTTTTCATACTACAGGAGAACTGAATAATTGCAGCATGGGCCATATAGCCTACAAAGCCTAAAGTTTGTACTATCTAGCCCTTTATGGAGGGTTTACTGACCTCTGAAGTAGACACTAGTACTAGTTCCCTGATATTAATTACAAAACCAAAGTTTTAAAAACCAAAGTAACTCAGAGATAGGATTTGAACTCAGACCTGCATAACTCCAAAACTGACACTGTACACTCAGCAAAATGACAATAACTGCTATTTGTTGAGAACATACATGTGTCATATTGCCTCATCCTTACAATGGCCCTAGAAGAGACTGTGATTATCCCCAGTATGTAGATAAAGAGAAGATTGACAAGTGATGGCATAATTTGACATCTCCCATATGACTAGTGAGTGGCAGAGCTAAAAATGCAAAATTGGGTACCTCATACATCAGCTGAGCTCCTAGTAAAAGGTACATTTTTAATGGAGAAATATGACAGACACCACCTTAACCAAGTTGTCAAATTTAATATGACCAATAACAGGGCCAACAGACCTTGTAAGACTTCAGATGTCAGACACAGAGGAGATAGTCACCCATGGACTACTCCAGTCAAAACTGTTTAACCACAATTAGCTCATAAGAAAACGATTGGATATCTTCAAATCAAAAGACATTCTACCAACAACCAGCTTCGGCTTGGCTCTTCAAGAAGTCATCATCACAGAAGAGAATAAAAGACGAGAGAATAGTTCTCAATTGAAAAAAATTAAATAGACATGGTAAGTAAATGATATATATGACCCTTGACTGGATTGTAGATTGGAGGAAAAATATAAAAGACAGTAAGTATGGAGACAACTGGAGGAATCTGAAAATGGTCTATGAATTAGAAATAGTACTTCATCACTGTTAAATTTCCTGAGTATGATCACCGGGATGGGTTTATGTAGGAGAACATCTCTGTCCTCAGGACACAGTGGCTGAAGCATTTATTGACAAAGTGTTATGATATCTGTAACTTACTCTCAAGTGGTTCAGCATGCACACACACACTATATGCGTACACTGTATGTGGAGAGAAAAAAAGAGAGAGGGGAGGGGAGGGAGGAAGGGAAAGGGAGGGAGAGAAGGAGGAAGGCAAAGCAGAGAATGATTACAACTTGTAAAACTAGGTTAAGAGTATATGAATGTACTCTTCTTACAGATTTTGTGACCAGTTTCACTGTTACCACTGTATCACTTATGCTTTCAAACACACCAAGAAACCCCTAGTCTGCTCTCCTCACTCTTCTCATAGTCCCCTCTGCTCCCAAATGCAAACATAAGTTTTCTGTACTTCTGAAACTGGAGGGATGTACCTCTAAACACCAGAAGACCAGGCAGTTGTAAAAGGACTCCTGTTCATGCCTTCCAAGAAACTTTGACACTTTAAAGAGGTTAAAGTTTCCATTCAACTTGTCACACTGTGCTAGTTTAAAGCCTTTAAATACACCGACCCCTCTTTCCACAAGCAATTTCCCAAAGGCATCTGTGTTTGGAACACACACAGACAAGCTTTTATAAGTGCCCATTAGTCTTCAAACCTGAAATGCCCCCCAAAATGAGTTACAGTGAAAAACACGTACTACTTCAAATGAAAAATAGCAAAATACATCAAGAGTTCAAAAGGCAGGAGTTGAACAAGATGATCCCATTTCATGCTACATTAATACGTCACTCTAATTTCATATAGGAACGAGCCTTCACACTTCCCATCCAGAACTCTGAAATATGTAGGTATCCAAGCAAGTAAATCTATTTCATAAATGGAGGGGATAGAATGTGCTGGCAATTTTGGAAATACTCCAGAGTTTTTAGGCCAATGATAAGGGAGAGAGAATGAGAGGAAGGAAGGAAGGAAGGGAGGGAGGAAGGGAGGGAGGAGGGAGGGAGGGAAGGGGAGAAGAGGAGATGAGAGAGGAGAAGAGGGGAAGGTGGGGAGAAGAGAAGAGGGGAGGGTGGAGGGGAGGGAAGGAAGGGGATGAGAGAGGAGGAGAGGAAAGGAAGAAGAGGGGAGGGGAGGAGGGAGGAAGGGAGAAACACTGTCCCATTCTAGCATAAGTAGAATTATGTCTACAAACTGCAACTGTTCTCTCAAAGATAATCCACGGCTGGCCAAGAGCCTGGGGCTAGAGTCAGGCTGCCCAGAGTTCATATCTTGGGTCTGTCATTTACCAGGCATGGAGGTCTTGGTCCTACACAGGATTTAACCTGTCTGTACGCCAGTTTCTCCATCATAAAATGGTAATAACAATATTACATACCTCTAGAGTTACCCTGAGAACCGGATTGAGATAATTCACGGGAAGTGCTTAGAATAGCACCTAACATGTAGCAATAAATTTTGAGCTATTATTACCGCAATAATTTCAGATTGAGTATGAGGAAATTGCAAATCATCCTAGGTTTGAGTGTCAAAGTTAGCACCAATTCATATAGTCATCAAGTAGTCTCACCAACAATTCTTAAGTGGAAATTGATTTCTGGGTCTCTGTCATTTCTATTCTCCTTCAAATGAATAATCCATATATGACCAATTTATTCCACACTAAATCCCATAAAAATAACTGTTATAATCCAAGTTCTATGTGCCTCATCAGGCTGTAACTACAAACTAAGGGCACATTTTCTTTTAATGATTAATTTCTGGAAGCAGCAGCCCCCTAGCTTCATGGACGAACATTTATTTGTTGATGTTGTTTTCTGCCTCCAGTTATATTACCTCACAGTCTTCTTGGTGAACTATGCCTCCATCACTGCCACTCTGGGCAGTCGGGTGACCTTTACTCCAACACTAGCATGTGACCCCATTCAAACTAGTAAGCCAGGCCCAAGGTTTTTGTTACAGTTGCTGTTCAAGGGGTTAAAATGAAAACACAGAATTGTTAGCAGCCACCCTGACATCACAAAAAAGTCAAACTAGGACCTTTGAGTAAGAAGGCAATACAGAGGAAAGGCAGGTTGGATGGACAGATAGATACCAAGTGGTAATGATCTACTGTGAGCCACTGTAACCAGCTATGGCTGAATGTAGAAGACCTTGCCCAGAATATTTCGATTAAAGGGTTAATAGATGTCCTTTTTGCTTTAATTGGTTTGGGCTGAATTTTATTGTATTCACACTGAAAGAATTCTAAATGATACTGCTTTGCATCTTTGGAATATCAGAGACTCTCTGGATTTCAAGCCCCTTTAGAAGAGGGGCTTCCTTCTAAACTCCATGGCCTGGTAGTTACTGGGCCTTGATAAAGTTCTGCCTATGTTTAGGGTCTTCTGAAAATCCTTTTGCATTCCGGTCCTACTTGTCCTAACTATAGAATTTCAGAGTCGACCCAGTCATCCTGACCCAAAACAGACAATGAAACATCATTCTGTCCTCTTCTATTACGAACCTGGACCCCTCCCCAAAGCAAACATTCTCCCACCCAGATCAGTTACAGAACAGAACCTGATATACATAGATATCTATTCTCCATAGATAGAAACAGACACAGGGGGAAAATAGTCATGAAAGAGGAGTAATACTTAGCCTTTTAGATGTGCCCTGATACCCGTCCTTGCTCATCTTTGTACTACATGAACCACCAGTTTCTTGCCTAATTATCACACTAAGATTATGTGCCATCCAACATTGTAGAAGAGGTTTATACTTCTAAAGAACTCTTCAAGTTCATTACCTTGGACCCCAACCTTATGTGTCCCTGAAGTTCAGTCTTAAAATGGATTCTCCCACTACTAGGTTTTTAGAAACACGACTCTCTTGGGAAGAAAGAATAGAGAACTCAACTTAAGTATCACAGCTAGAAGCACTTGGTTAAACATGACTCAGTCACATGTTGCCATCATCCAAGGCAAACCTATACCATTTAAACCGATACCATTGTTTAAATCACCTAGTCTTTCAAAAAGCATGAAAATCAATTATTCCTCCATTGATTTCTCCTGTTATCTCCTGAAAAACCCAGGATGTAACTTTAAAACATAATTATCATCACTGGCTGTACCACCACGGGTCAACAGCCTCAATAGTCTTCCACTTGATAAACTGAATGAAACAGTGGAGCATATTGATGTTTCTCTCCACCACCAATTTTACTAGCTATTGAATTTCACCCTTTCCCTATCTTTTCAATTCTCCCAATTACAAAGGTCATTTTCAATTTCAGTCCTGTTTCCAAGGCATTAGCCAACACATCCAACTTGCTGTCAATGGGATATTTAATAAGCATACTCATTCCACTATCCAAGACATTAATGAAGTTTCTAAGTATTGCAGGGCAACATTGCTCAAGAGTGTCTTCTCTTCCTACCTTCAAGTCACAATGACCCATTGACAAATACTTTCATTTTGAGCCAGCTGTGTACTTAACAGTGAAATGAGCTAAACTCTATTTTCTCAGTTTCTTGATGAATATGACATGTGAGACTGGATTTTAAAAGCTTCTGGAGGCATAATAAAGGGTTGAGACACATCCATTTACCCTTACCTGACAAAATAAAGAACAGCAACTCTATCAGGTAGTAAACCTAATCATTCAGATTTTTTCTATTATTTCTAAAGTCCCTGAATGTTTAAGTGTTTTCTGAGTCAAAAAATCATAATTGGCTGGTGCCAGTATGAGACTGGGGTCAAACACACCTGGGACTAAATCCTGCCTCTGTCACTCTGTGAGACTTTGGGAAAAAAGAAAAGAGAGGAAAGAAAAGGGTTTTTGGGGGTGGGGGAGGGTGTTTTTGGTTTTTTGCCCTGAGCCTATTTCCTCATCTGTAAAAGGGACAGATTTCTTAACTTTTAACATTGTTTCAAGATCTAGCAACACGCCTTAGTTAGAGTATAAATTCAGTAAAAAGATGGCCTTCTTTCTTTGTCTCATTCGAAAGGCTATGTCTCTATTATAAAATATCACCACAATCAAGGTAACTTCTGGCGATGCATAATAGATTTATGTGAGGCGTGACTATTCCAGTGGATTTCATACATATGGACCCTTTCTAATTTCTACACCCTAGGATTTGGTAGGGGAGGGACAGTTGGTTCAAGCATAGTCCTGGAGTCAATTAGGGTGAACCTGACTATGCCACTTGTTAATCAAAGGCTTCAGAAAATTTTCTTTGACTCTCAAAGTTTGCTTTTCCTTCCAAACAAGTAGATGACAATGATACCTGGCTCAAAGTTTTCTTTTAAGGTTTACACTAGATTTTGCTCACAGCAGCATTCAACAAATGAATGCTGTAACATAATGAGGCAACTTGTGTTGGAATCTTAACCATATGGGATGAATTCTTACATATCTCCTAGAATTCTTTCCACTTCCCAGCTTTTTTCTGATTAAACACTACACTCCATGCAAACGAGGATCAGCTCTGTTTAATTCAACATTATAGATCTTCGTCCTAGAAGAGTGTCTATCACATGGTAAACACTCAGGAAGAAACTGCTGATTAAATAATGGATGGAAGAATGAATACATACCTCTTTGAATTCATGCCAACAAAGTCTGAATATGACTGAAGGCAGTTGAATAAGACTGAGTAACACTGAGGATAAATGAATCCTAACTACTCTATTTAAAAGACCATTACAAAACTCCTTAATTAAGGCTTTTCAATTTTTTAAAGTATATCAGGATTCAGCATATGAAGGTTTCAGACAACATAGTACCTATACTTAACAACATGGTATTGTGCACTTAAAATTTTTTCAAAAGGCAGATCTCAATAAAGCTTTCTTACCTTAAAAAAAGTGAGACCCCAAGGAAACTTCTAGAGCTAACAGATATATTCATTACTTTAATGTGGTGACATGCCCATGTGTATGCATGTGTTCATCAAATTATATACTTTAAACATGTGCATTTTTCATATATCAATTTTACCTCAAAAATAATGAAAAAAAAAGACTTTGGGGTTACATCTCTAAATGTAAATAGCATGATTTTCTGAAAACTTGTGAATTCTCTCACCCCCCAAAAAATGGTCTATTTTTAAAATATAAGTATACATAAAGGGAAAGTGGAAGCCTGGAGAGGGCAGGGAAGCTGTCTGCTCTTTCTCCAGACCCCACCCTACCTATCTCTTCCATTTGGCTGTTCCTGAGCTATATCCTTTTATATTCAATCACTGATCAGAAGACTGCATCTTCTCAGCCATACAGTTACATGGTCCCATCTGTATAATCTAATAAGCTCAACAGTCTTCATTCCTTCTCATCTCCTGGGTTGCCTGAGAAAGTGCACCTTGCCTGGATCATGATTGATATATTCAGCTATGTATCTCCTCAACCACCTCTCACCAAAATGACTAGGAAGAAGAACACTCAATAGAGAAAAATTCAGAGACTATGCTCTCTACTAGAGAACTATTGGATATAGTCATAAACAGTATGTCGGAAAGGGAATTCAGGTTTACAGTTCTCCAGGCAATGGCTAGGCTGGAGAAAACCATCAGTGACCATATAGAATCTCTAAGAGTGGAAATGAGAGTAAATCTGGCAGAAGTTAAAAATGCTATAACAAGATCCAATCTAATCTAAATACTCTAACAGCTAGGGTAACCGAGGTATACGATAGAATTTGTGACCTAGAAGACAAACTGCTAGAAAAGAAGGATCAGGAGGAGGCCTGGAACAAATAGCTTAGAAGCCATGAAAACAGAATTAGAGAAATAAATGACAACATAAAACATTCCAACATCAGAATTATTGGGATCCCTGAGGGGGTGGAGAAAGAGAGAAGACTAGAAGATATAGGTGACCAAGTTCTGGATGAAAATTTCCCTCATCTGGGGAATAGAACAAGTGTTCGGGTCCTAGAGGCAGAAAGGACATTCCCCAAGATCAGCAAGGGTAGAACGACCTCTAGACTCTTAACTGTGAAATTCACGAATCATAATTTCAGACAGAAGGTCTTAAGGGCAGCTAGGGGGAAGTACAGAGTAAGGACCATCAGAATAATGTCAGACCTGTCCACAGAAACCTGGCAAGCCAGAAAGGGCTGGCAAGACATATTCAGGGCACTAAATGAGAAGAACATGCAGCCAAGAATACTTTATCCAACAAGGATGACCTTCAAAATGCATGGAGAGATAAAGAGCTTCCAAGACCAGCAAGGTTTAAAAGAGTATGTGACCACCAAGCCAGCACTACAAGAAATATTAAGGGGGGTTCTATGAAAGAAGACAGAACCCAAGAGTGACACACAACAGAAACTAACAGAGACGATCACAGAAACAAGGACTTCACAGGCAGCATGATGTCAATAAAAACTTATCTTTCAATAATCACTCTCAACATGAACAGCCTAAATGCTCCCATAAAACGGCCTAGGGTTGCAGACTGGATAATATGACAGGACCCGTCTATATGCTGTCTACAAGAGACACATTTAGAACCTGAAGATCCATCCAGACTGAAAGTGAAGGGATGGAGAACTATCTTTCATGTCAATTGGCCTCAAAAGAAAGCTGGGGTAATGATTCTCATATCAGATAAATTAGATTTTAAGCTAAAGACTACTGTAGTCAGAGATACAGAAGGATACTACATCATTCTTAAAGGGTCTATCCACCAAGAAGATCTAACAATTTTAAGTATTTATTCCCCCAATATGGGAGCAGCCAACTACATAAGCAAACTGTTAATCAAAATAAAGAGTCATATTGTTATGAATACATTAATTGTAGGGGATCTTAACATCCCACTCTCAGTAAAAGACAGATCATCCAAGCAGAAAATCAGTAAAGAAACAAAAGCTTTGAATGACACATTAGACCAGATGGATCTCATAGATATATACAGAACATTCCACCCTAGAACAACAGAATATTCATTCTTCTTGAGTGCACATGGAACTTTCTCCAGAATAGACCACATACTGGGTCACAAATCAGGGCTCAACCAAAAGACTGAGATTATTCCCTGCATATTCTCAGACCACAGTGCTTTGAAACTGGAACTCAACCACAAGAAAAAGTTTGGAAGGAATTCAAACACTTGGAAGCTAAAGTCCATCCTGCTCAAGAATGTTTGTATCAACCAGTAAATCAAAGAAGAACTTAAACAATTCATGGAAACCAATGAGAATGAAGACACATTGGTCCCAAACCTATGGGATATGGCAAAGGCGGTCCTAAGGGGAAATAAATAGACATCTAAGCCTCACTCAAAATAAATTGAAAACTCCAGAATACACCAACTCTTTTTAGACCTTAAAGAACTGGAAAATCAACAACAAATTAAGCCAACCCCACGTACAAGAAGAGAAATAAGATTAGAGCAGAGATCAATGAGTTAGAAACTAGAGATACAGTAGAACACATCAACAAAACTAGAAGCTGGTTCTTTGAGAGAATCAATAAGATCTATAAACTACTTGCCAAACTAATCCAAAAGAAAAAAGAGAGGACCCAAATAAATAAAATTATGAATGAAAGGGGAGAGATCATGACTAACACCAGGGAAACAGAAACAATCATCAGAAATTATTATAACAGATTTATGCCAATAAGTTAAGCAACATAAAAGAAAGGAATGCATTCCTGGAAACCTATAAACTTCCAAGACTGAAACAGGAAGAAATTGACAACCTGAAGTAATGAGAGTGATGCAGTGATCAAAACCTCCCAAAAAACAAGACCCAGGACCTGACCAATCCCCAGGGGAATTCTACCAAACACTCAAAGAAGCTGTTTCAAAAAATATAAACAGAAGAAAAATTTCCAGACCCTTTCTATGAAGACAGCATTACCCTGATCCCTAAACCAGGCAAAGACCCCATCAAAAAGGAGAATTTCAGAACAATCAATGATGATGGGTCTGATGAACCAATATATCCCTAATGAATATGGATGCCAAGATTCTCAACAAGATCCTAGTTAATAGGATCCAACAATACATTAAAAAGATTATCCACCATGACCAGATGGGATTTATCCCTGGGATGCAAGCATGGTTCAACAATCATGAACTAATCAATGTGATAGAAGAAATCAATAAGAGAAGAGAGAAGAACCACATGGTCCTCTCAATCGATGCAGAAAAAGCATTTGACAAAATACACTATCTGTTCCTGATTAAAACTCTTCAATTTATAGGGACAGAGAGAATATTCCTCAACTTCATAAAATCTATCCATGAAAAACCCACAGCAAGTATCATTCTCAGTGGGGAAAAGCTGACAGCCTTCCCTTTGAGATCAGGAACACGACAAGGATGCCCACTCTCACCACTATTGTTCAACAAGTTATTAAAAGTCCTAGCAACAGCAATCAGACAACAAAAATAAATAAAAGGTATTCAAATTGGCAAAGGAGAAGTCAAACTTTCTCTCGTCACAGATGACATGATACTTTATGTGGAAAACCCAAAAGACTCCACCCCTAAACTATTAGAACTCATAAAGCAATTGAGTAATATGGCAGGATACAAAATTAGTGCACAGAAATCAGTTGCTTTCTTATACACTAACAATGAAAAAATAGAAAGGGAAATTGGAGACTTAATTCCATTTACTATAGCACCAAGAACCATAAGATACCTTGGAATAAACCTAACCAAAGAGGTAAAGGATCTGTACTCAAAGAACTAGAGAACACTCGTGAAAGAATAGGAAGAAGACACAAAAAGATGGAAAAGCATCCCATGATCATGGATTAGAAGAACAAACATTGTTAAAATGTCTATACTGCCCAGAGCAATCTATACTTTCAGTGCCATTCCGATCAAAATTCTACCGGCATTTTTCAAAGTGCTGAAACAAACAAAAAATCCCATCACATTGCCTGTTTTCAAGCTTTATTATAAAGCTGTCATCACCAAAACCCATGGAATGGGAGAAGATATTCACAAATGACACTACAAAGGGCTGATATCTGAGATCTATGAAGAACAGTTAATAAAACAAAGAGGCAATCCATGAAATAGGGGAAGATATTCACAAATGACACTACAGACAAAGGGCTGATATCCAAGATCTATGAAGAATTCCTCAAACTCAACACTCAAAAAACAGATCATCATATCAAGAAATGCACTGAAGACATGTACAGACACTTTGCCAAAGAAGACATACAAATGGCTAACAGACTCTTGAAAAAGTGTTCATCATCATTAGCCATCAGGGAGATTCAAATCAAAACCACATTGAGATATAACCTTATACCAGTTAGAATGGCCAAAATTAACAACACAAGAAACAGCAAGTGTTGGAGAGGATGTGGAGAAAGGGGAAACCTCATACACTCTTGGTAGGAATGCAAGTTGGTGCAGCCACTTTGGAAAAGAGTGTGGAGATTCCTTAAGAAATTAAAAATAGAACTTCCCTATTACCCTGCAATTACACTACTAGGTATTTACCCCAAAGATACAGATATAGTGAAAAGAAGGGCCATATGTACTCCAATGTTCATAGCAGTAATGGCCACAGTCACCAAACTGTGGACAGAGCCAAGATGCCCTTCAACAGACAATGGATTAAGAAGATATGGTCCATATATATACAAAGGAGTATTATGCCTCCATCAGAAAGGACGAATAGCCAACTTTTGTATCAACATGGACGGGACTGGAGGAGCATTATGCTGAGTGAAATAAGTCAAGCAGAGAAAGTCAATTATCATATGGTTTCACTTACTTGTGGAGCATAAGGAATAACATGGAGGACATTAGAAGGAAAGGAAAAGTGAATTGGGGGAAATTGGAGATAACACATGAGAGACTGTGAACTCTGAGAAACAATCTGAGGGTTTTGGAGGGGAAGAGGGTGGGGGATGGGTAAGCATGGTGGTGGGTATTAAGGAAGGCACGCACTGCATGGAGAAATGGGTGTGGTGCATAAACAATGACTCTTGGAACACAGAAAAAATAAAATTAAATTAAAATATATATATATATATAAGTACATACAAGCCTAAAGTGATTTCATGATGGTCTGATACAGAATGACTGAGCATCCATGGGTGATCCAAGCCACAGAGGAATATACTCTCTCCCACACATATACCGTATGTTTTCAGGTGTCATATTTTACCCCAAGGACATAATCAGATGCACATTATTTTTATCACATTATTTTTCATAACCAATAAATGAGTATCTAAATATATATAAATATATAGTAACTGAATTACAGTTTATCCTAATTATAATATTCTGTACAGCAATTAAAAAATGTTATCTTAAAATACCAAAATACATGAAAATATTTTCAAGATTATACTGCTAAATGAAAGAAGCTGGTTACAATTTCTAGTTATTATCACTAAAATGACAATGAAGTGATTTTCAAATCAAATACCCAATGAGGCAAAGATAATAGGAGAAAACACAGAATTGTGGAAGATGAAAAGTAAATGAACACGTGGTAGCTCTCTTGTACCCTAAATGAATCTGAAATTTAAACTGGCCCCAGGAAGTTCTAGAAGGGGATGAAGCATGGTACAAAACCCCAGAAATGCTCAAGAATAAGAAACAGCACCTAACTCTGACAGAGGAAGTGCCTATAGTTCAGAAAGCAAAATTGTTTGAATATCCTTAGAACAAAGCATTTAAATCCAGGATAATTCTCAGACCCCACTATCATTCCTATAGAAAACTAGAGATTTACTCTCTGGAGAAGCTGATTCAGAAAGCCTCTGGATTTGTCACTAGACACTTGTGAGCTTAGAGTACCACCCTAAAAATGTGGATTATGTGGAATCTGGATACTGAATCATCAAGTCCTTGGCCCCCTTTCCCACTCACTTCTAAAAATGCTAAAGTCTCAAGTTCTTTCCAGCTTGGTCCATGGCTTCACTCAGCATTACTTTCTTTGAATTTCTTTTGCTCGGCAAATTTCAAGTTTAAACAAAATCTCAGAGGGAATGTTTAACCTGCTAAAGAAAATAAGTGTTTTAATCATTTAACAGCACTCTTTACAAACAACTTTTATAATATTTGTAAAGGTTTATAGCTGTGTTAGTGCTGATTCTTCAGAAGGTCTACCTGGAAATACTGTACTTGATATTAATTTTTTAAATTATATACTTAAGCTGCAAAGTGGCTTATCTTAGAATACAGTCCATAGTTTACACTTGGCACTGAGCCTCATTTGTCTTTTCCCAGTGCATTTGCATTAAAGTCACTGCATGAGGGAAGTCTACTCAGTGGTTCTCAATCCGGGAATGTTGAGGAAGGATGCAGCCCACCTGTATGCCTACTGTCTCCCCAACTCCCTACCCAGGCGTGAATCAGAAACCCAAGCAGGTCTTTTTAAATTATAGACATACAGCTCTGTCTCCAAAACCTCAGCAAAGCCTTCAACTATCTCCTAGTGGAAAATCACCACACATCCTTAAAGACTATAATGAGCATGCACATGGGACAGAACATAAAATAAGGTAACAACTATACCACTATACATCACAGATATCTGACCAAACTGAATGATTGTATGAAATTTGAGTTTTGGACAACACTGAGAAAACATGGCTTCTAAGGTCCTTTTCCCTTTGACAATTTGTATAATACTTTAGTGGGAATAGTGCCTGTCCCATGCTATGGGAATTGGCACATGACCCAGTTTAGAACAATGACCCCTCTGGTCTGGCAGGCAGGCATGAGACTTACCAACTGAAGCCCTTCTGAGACTTTTCCAAGTGAAGCTGGCATGAAAGTGCTTCTTCCACTTTGGTCATGAAAGAGGAACTATATGAAACTAAAGTTTCCAGAGGGCACATCCCCCACTCCAGGGATAAGCCAGGCTAAGAAAATAAAGCCGGTGCTTTATTTTTGTTTATGGAAATTGAGGAAGGTAAGAGTCCTGAAGGGATTTTGGTTTCTGATTACAGGCAACCTATGGATTCCCCCTTCTTTGGCTTAAAGAGTTTTGAATTGGATCAAAGTGGAATTTTGCTACTTCCAGAGACTCTTGCTAATTCTTGCTGCTTTAAACTGTAAACTCTGGAAGGGTAGAAACCAGGCTTCAGAGACATTATATATGGAATACAGTACCTGAATAATGATGGTCATAGTGGCAATGATGAAGATAATGACAGTAGTCAACCAACTCCCGCAAACACTGACTATATCCCAGGCACTCTTTTAGCACCACCACCGTATCGGTGATATAGGTACCATTATATTATCTCCATTTTTACAGATGAGGAAACTGAGGCACATAGATGTAAGGTCACTTGCCCAAGATGGCAGAACTAAAAGGTCACTGAGTCAGAATTTGAACCAAGCACACGGGCTCCAGAACCCACACTGTAAACCTTCCACACCTTCCACACCAGGACAAGTTTGTCAACTGATTTGTTAACCACATCTCTAAATTAAGAAGTAGAGACCAAAATTACTCTCAACTTTAAGAATGTTTGACCTTTTGAACATTCCAATTGCTTTGACATTTCAGATCTTAGTGAAAGGAGCCCCATTCACTACTGAGATTTACATGTGGAAAATATTTCATGGAAAACACCCTGAGGAAACAGCTCCATCTGTAAGTAAATGGAACATGATAAATGATGACAGTCTAATGGGAAGTGCCTTACAGAGGCTGAAAACCCTGAACTATTTCTGCTTGACTTGTGGTTTGACCTATAGCCAATCACTCTACCCTTGGCCTCTCTGGGCTCTGTTTACTTCTCATTTAAGAAATGATCATTTCGTTGTCCCCTCACAACAAGGAAGAGAACATTTTTAAAGCAAATTATGGCAATGCATAATATTCTCCACATTTCTCTGAAGACAGGAGCTAGACTTAAATGTAAAGGAAATATGTCATTTCATTGCTGTAATATTAGCCAAAATCTCTTGAGTCCTTATCACTCCCATCACCCCACAATGGGTATGCATTGGTCATTCCAGCCTCATAAAACCTTACACTGTAGATATTAGTATTATTCCCATTCAACAGGTGAGGAAACAAGATTGGGGGTCAAATTATTTGCCTGCGGAACTTTACATACTGTGATGATTAATTTCATGTATCAACTTGACTTGGCTATAGTGCCCAAATGTTTCATCAAGCATCAGTCTAGAGGTTGCTGTGAAACTATTATTTATTTTCATTCAATAAACCTTGAGTGAATGACCCACCAAAATATGGGAGGCCTTTTCTAATCAGCTAAAGGTCTCAAAAGAAACACTAAGATCCCCTGACGAAGAAAGAATTCTGCCTCCGGACTGCCTTAAGATTTGAGCTGCACTACCAACCCTTCCTGAGGTCTCCAGCCTCAGGGCCTGCTCTGTAGAATTCAGACTTGCCAGACTCCACATTCACAGAAGACAGTTCCTTAAGATCTCTCTGTCTCTCTGTGTCTCAATCTCTCATGCAGATATACATCTTACTGGTCCTGTTTCTCTGGAAAACCCCAACTAATACACATATACAGTAACTGGAAAAGTTTGGAGTTAAACTGAAACAACCTTACTCCAGAATCCACACCAACCTTTTTTGAACTCATAAAACTTTCTTCAGCCATTCTTATTCTTTATGGGGCCATGACCCTAGTGTCTCTGAAAACTGGCAGCACCACTGGTCTGAAAAAAAAGGATTAGAAGTATTCTACTACTTTCTTCTAAGGAATTTCTCTTGTCCACAGTCTAACTAAGCTCAATCAAGTGTCTTTGGATCCTTCCCCCCAACCTATGTGATTTGTTATCACTCAGTGTTAAATTTTACTATTTGTAGTTATTTAGCTTATCATATACCCTCTTCCCCATGCAGGGAGACTACAAGGAAGACTGCTCTAGGATTTCAAGGCCACTTTGAGATTCTATTGTGGGTATGTGTCCCTTGCAGTGAGAGGAGTAGAGCTGACAGAAAGCAGGAAGAGCAGGGTTTGAAATCAGGCAGATATGGGCTCATTTCCAGATTCGCTTTACAATGTTGAACAAACTGCCTGAAGTCTTTGAACCTCACTTTTCCTACCTGTAAAGTGGGGACAGCTATACCTGTCTTGAAGTATTGTTCTAAAAATCAAGGAATACACAAGACAGAAGTACAGAAGTGGTATTTAAGAAGTCATAGCCCTTATCACTGGCAGTCCTTCCACCTTAGAATTTAAAGCCTAATGTCTATTTCCTAAGCTCACTTATAATCAGACAACTGTTGTTTGGCCACATTTCACTGACATTGCTGTGATCTGGGGTGAAGGCTAAGTCTACAATTATTCCATCTCCTATCTGACTTGGCAGCATGTCACCTAGAATGCTTTAAAAACCCTAGGCTTCCTTTAGAGACCACACAAAAAGAAGGTTAAGGGTGGAATCAGAAAATCAATTTAGTTTCCGTCTAGGCAGCCTTTTGCTGTAAGGTTTCTTGAACAACATAATGGCTCTGTGGAGCTGATGACAGAGGGCAACAGAAGAAACAGCCCAGTTTTGATGCAAGCTTGTCTGTTGCATCTTAGCTGGCATTCCAAGGACAACAGTTTCCATAGCACTAGGAGCAATACTGGCGGAAATGGTGCCAATCAGCCAAGCCTGGATATGCCCTACACATCTATGAGCCAAGTTCTGGGCTATGTATACTGCCTGCTTTCTATACTGTAATTTTGTAAATTGAGTTTCTTTGTTGTTTCTCACTATATAATTAATTCATGGTCCTTATAAAATGTCTGGAAATAATTAAAAAGTAGAAGAAATGTTATTCGTAGTCCCAGTAATCAAAGATGATTGTCAACATTTCAGTAAATTCTTTTCAGTTTTCATTAAATTTTCATAATTAGTGAAGCTGTGATTATACACCCCATTATATGTTCAATCACATTACACCCTAAAAGACGAGTTGGAAAACTAGACCCTGCAGGCCAAATCTGGACCACTGCCTGTTCTCCTAAGTAAAAGTTTACTACAACACACCCATGCTTACTCATTGTCCCAGTGTCTATGTTTGCTTCTACACTATAACAGCAAAAGCTGAGTAATCAGAGACTGTATGGTCTGGAAAACCTAAAATAGTTATTTCAAAATCTTTGCAAAACAAGTTTATCAACCCAAACCCTAGATAAATGATCACTGAATGTTCTTACTGTGAGGTGCAGTGGGGTTCCTATCTCCATGCCATTTTCTGTGTGCCTACATCCTAACCATCCTTCAAGCACCAATACAATGGTTCCTGCAGCAGGGAAGCTGCTGCTTCTACTCCCAAACGGAAGTCAGCTCTTCCTCGTCTCCTTCTCCACAGATCTTGACTCCTATTTCTCTTAATATCTTCTCCATTTTCTACCATTTTTACATGTATGTATTTTTATAAAATATCTTTTCTCGTCTCTTAAACTATATTTCACCACATTACTGAGCTCAACATCTAGCAACTGAACATATAACTCGGTATACATTTGCTGAACAAAAGTATTAAGATACGGTCCCCATCCTTCAAGAATGTACAACCTAGTTGGGAGAAATACCACCAAACACATTAAAATGATTAAGAATGGTTTGGGGGCTCCTGAGTGGCTCAGTCAGTTAAGCATCCAACTCTTGGTTTCTGCTCAGGTCATGATCTCAGGGTTGTGAGAATGAGCCTCACATTGGGCTCTATGCTCAGCATGGAATCTGCTAAAGATTCTCTTTCACTCTCTGGCCCTCCCCTCTGCTCCTTTCCCCACCCACATACAATCTCTCTCTCTCAAAAATTCAATAAATAAAATCTTAAAAAAAAAAAGAATGGTTTTGATACAACAATTGTTAAGAGAAGTAGCTGTGGGTTGGACTGGTATAATGAGGGAGGGCTCCTTGAAAAAGTCAAGAATGAATTGGGCCTTAAAGGGTGACTTTGAACTGCACAGAGAAAGAATAGCTGGAAGGCAGGAATAAAGACAGGAGGAAGGAAAGTTCAGAGCTTTGTCTAACAGGAAAGAAAGAGCTCCACAGGGTGGAGGGTAAGTTCAATCAAGAGAGAAACACAGTAAAGACAGGCGGCATATGGCCAGAACAATGTAGGACCTTGAAAAGCAACAATATAATCACTAAATGGGAGCCTGAGCTCAGTTTCCAAAACAGCAATGACCTGCCTGTATATGTCTTAGTTGATAACCTGTTTATAATTCTACAGTGGAACATCATCCATTCACTTCTGCAACACTGTATCTTAATGAGCATCATTTGTAAAACGTTTGAATGAGCCTAGTCCCCAGCTCAGAAATGATGGGAAGGTAAATACGAATCTGCTGGCCCTGTGGTCTCCCATGGGGCTTTGTACATAATCTTCACAACGTAAACCGTGCCCTGCTGTAATTGTTTCTGTTTACATGTTCACATTCCCTGCTAGGCCCAAACTTCACCAGGACACCTTAGTTATGGATTGTTTAATTATAAGGTTGGGGGGGGGGGGGCTCCCACTCCAAAAAAAAAAAAAAGAAAGAAAAAAAGAAAAAAAGCTTATGAACAACTTATGTTAAGCTGCACGCGTATCCTATAGGCCATGACTGGTGGAGGACAGAGAACAGTCACTAGAAGTGGGAAATCTTCAGTCTCTCTTACTGCAGGCTTCTGTGTTTTCCTATCTGCCTCGCCCTGGAACTTCAGCCCTCTGACCTTTCAGAAGCTAATCTCCCCCTCCAAGGGGAGTTTGTTCCCTATAATTTTGTTTCCCTATAATTCACATTTTCCCACCTTTAATATCTCTAAACCCCATAAAATATTTAACTTCCAGTGACATATGATGCAGCTGGGGCCATGAGCTTACTCAGGTGGAAAAGCACAGCACCCAGACTTAAGAATGCTATCACTACCTCAGAGAGAAATTTGGGCACCATAGTGGGGCACAGCAGATGGAACAGGACAGAAAAAGTGATTCCAAAGAGGTGGACTCTGAACATAAAGTTTTAAGAACATCTTAACTGTTGATTTTACTTATATTTTCCTGTTTTCTACAAATAAGAAAATTCAAAAGCATAATATATGAGAAAAGGACACTATGACTAAAAAATCTAAAAAAGAGTTCTTTCAATAAGCAGAAAATAAAAATTCCAAATGATGAAAAGGCATTATGCCACAGTACAAGGGGCAGATTGTGTCTTTCTGAGTGGGAGACTTCCAAGTGACTTTCATTTAAAGAAGTGCTGCTTCCCTTTGACTTGTGGCTGGAAGTTTGGGGTTGTCAGGTCTTCAAGCCACAACTCTAAAAGACACTCAAGTATAGGCCCAATTCAGTCTGACTACATCAACCTCTGTGTTTTGCTTTCAGTTTCCCAGGAAAGAGAGCACACTTCTCCCAGCTTCCACCCCCAAATGAATCCACTGGAAGGAAGGAAAAGAGAACCAGCATAGATTAGGGGAGAAAAACTTACAAGGATAAGATGGAGACATGGACAGGATGCTCAAAAATGGGGAAAGAAGTGGGTCTGGACCAGCAGCAAATGAGGTACATACCTCTGTCCCAAGTGCTGGAGAGAGAACATACCAGAACAAGCCTTGTCTTTTACATGGCATAATTATTATTTTAGGGGTTCTTGTTTGGTTGGTTTTCTTTTTGGTAAATTGTTAGTATCTCTTAATAGACCACCTCTGGGGATTTTTTTTTTTTTTTCACAGACTTCATTCTCAACTAATTCTTTAGGTTTATTTAATAGGACCCTGAGTTTAAATATTCCCTATACCAGATATTATTTGGTAACTCTCTATACCATCCCCTCACCTGTATGAAATAGGTGAAAGAGCTTGGAAACTATTTTTCTCAGAATTTTGTGCTAGCACTGTTTCACTAAGACTCAGCCAGTAAGAGACCCTCCTTGGGGTTAATGGTTGAGGGGGAGAGACACTTCTGGAAGACCCAGAGGAAGAAGAGAAGGTGGAGCCAGTGACAGTAGATGTAGGCTGTCATGCAGGGGTTGACATATGGCAGACATGGGTTGTACTGGAGGCTTCCCATGACCTTCCTGGGGGTCGCCCACTTAGAAGGTACAGCTGTCTGAGATAAACAACAGCAGCTGACCTGCAATTTTTGCACTTTGGGGATTTCTGAAAGCTTGCAGTAGCCATGTTCAATCGCCATGCTTTGCTCCCTAGCTTTTTCAGTAGTGGGAAACACTTTCATCCCCTGAGTTAAATGATTTCCTATTCAAAATACCTAAGGCGGCTTCTACTGTCTTGACTGAATCCTGAATAGCACTTTTTAAATAGCGGTTCTCCAACCTGAATGTGCACAGAAATAACTTGGAGGATTGTGTAAAAATTCAGATTCAGCAGTACTGGAATGAGCCCAGAAAACTGTATTTTCAGCAATTATTCCAGGTGACTCTGATGCAGGTAGCCCAGGTCCTCACTAGGAAACACTGCTTTAATATATAGGTGAGGACCCCTGAGTCCTGTAGACTCAACCTCTTTTACTGGAAAATATTCTGATACCCAAATCAAGTAAGCAGCACCCTCTGCAACCCAGTGACCAAAATAAAGTTTATTCCTACTTGGAAGTGTGCTCATCATATTCTTCAAATTTTTTTGCTCACCAGAAACACATTATCTCTGAGCAACTACTTATCTGTGAGGTGCATTAGAGTTTAAAGATGAAGGGGGCAAGGTTAGACTCGGGACCAAATTCTGGATTTCTATTGGTTGGTGTACGACATTAAGTAGGTCACTCAGCCTATCAGAGCTTCAACTTAATCTGTGAACACCTACTTCATAGAGTTTATCATCATACACATAATAGGACTGATTGATGTCTTCCTTTCCCACTTATACCTTGAAATCCATAAAGACAGGAATTATATCTAACACATTTATTGCTTTATCATCATTCAACCTTTGCTCAATAAACAATTATTGAGCACTTAAGATATGCCAGGCTCTACATTAGCCCCAAATGATGACACAGTGCCTAACCTAATGTTTAGAACAGGGCATACTTAACAACATTTTGTTCAGCAGCATCATCAGCTAAGATCAGTGACTCACTTTACACAATGAATCACAGAACACTATATCAAAAACTAATGATGTACTGTATGGGGACTGTATGGGGACTAGCAGAACATAATAAAAAAACAAAGTCTATTGTAAATGACAGGTGCACTAGCAAGTCGTAAAGGACAAACAACGTGTTAAAAATAAAACTTCATATAATAATAGCAGCAGCCTATTCTATCAGCAGGATGAAAGTGTAACGGGAAGGAAGTAGTTAAACCCTTACATTTGAGATAACCTATCTGGTCTTATCTGCTCAAGAGCAGCTGTAGAGGTAGCACGGCTCTTGGAGCAAGACCAATAGAAATGATCACTGCCACTCAACTGTAGGGAGATTTTCTAATTTGGAGTTTTGACTTTTTTGTTCTCTATCTTGTGGAATGCTTCCCAGATCAGACTTCCAGAACCTGCGGGAAAATACCCTGGACACCCATTAATCTGAAATGAAGCAGCAGTTCGCACCCCTCCTGGTTCCAAGGGAATGGCTGTTGCACTCCCAGGTGCCTAATCTGTCCTGTGCCCCACAAAAGCACAAGGGCAAAAGATACCCTGTTGATGGAAACAAATCCTTATGCCTATGCCCTCCAGCTTCCTGCATGGGTGAAAGGACTCCGTGGTTGATGGCAAAGAACCTCCACTTTGGGCATAATTTACTTCCAGTGACCCAGGCCTCCCTTCAACCATCCCTTGTGATCAACTGCAAGATACTTTCCCAACACACAAATACCCAGAGTGATTTTATGTCTTACCCAGAGTGTTCCACTTTTCATGTTCAGTTACATTATCAACCTTTTGACTTTTACAAAGAGCTACTGTGCACACATGTCTTGCTAAATTCCAGGCACCATAAAACACCTTGCATGCATTATCATACTGATGCTTCATAAGAACATTATGACACAGCATATTTTTACTGCTCTACAGAAGAGGAAACAAGGACCTCAAGACATGCAGCAAGGAAGCTGCAGCCTTTGCTCTGACCTTGGAGCACATGCTCTTCACCCCTCTACTGCACTGTCCCCCAAAAGCAGCTGTTACACTGGGTTGGAGCAGTTGCTGGCAAACTCTGTATAGGTCTACATAGTAAATATTTTAGACTTCACTGACTAGAAGGTCTCTGTCATGATGACAGGGCTCTGCTGCTGCTGTGTGAAAGCAGCCACAGGCCATGGGAAAACAAGTGGGTGTGGTGGCTGTGTTCCCATAAAACTGTGTTGACAGAAACAGGCAATGGGACAGACTTGGCCTACGGACCATGGTTGCAAACTCCCGAGTTAGAGGAATGTCAAGCCAAACAGATAAAGGCTGTCAGGCTTGACCTGAAGGTGAACCTGCTGCCTCAGACGTTTGCAGTTTCTAGGGGACATGCCCCAGGGGGCACAGTCTTCCCTTCTACTCTACATCCACTACTTCCCAACCACAGGCTTCTGCTCTCCTAAGAAGGGCATGATGGAGGGGAGCCCAGCGAAGTCCCCATGTGTCTTCGTTATTGAGAAGAGAGAAAACAGACTCATCAGTTTCTGCTGAGTCCCTGTGCCATTAACAAAGAGCTTCAAGCCTTACCATTCATTATACCCCTTCCAAAATGCCTTCTGGACCTTTTACCAGACGACCCAGGTCAGGCTCCCCTTCTCCCTGTATACCTCTCCTTCATGTGGAAGAAAGCTAGTGACACAAGAAATAGAAAACAAGATAGGAAGAACTGGACAAATTCATACATGATCTGCTAGTAAGGGTAATAACAGGGGATGTGTGTATATAAACACCTTGTACCATTTATGCATAATGACCATGCAACACAGTAACAATTATGAATATTGACTGGAAGGTAGGAACTTTGTTTTAAGTTGTATTTGATTACAAGAATGAGCTGTGTTCATGCTCTGGGCTTTCACAGTTTGTTGCCCATGAAGCATGAGCGTGTCTGTTCACAATTAAATCTCATGACACAGAGCACCAGTCCCCATCCCTAGTATTCGCTCACATTTTTCAGATAATCCATATAATGTCTGTACTAATAAAAGAACAAATCTTGCTATAAGCAAGCACACTGTACTGTGAATGGAACACTGGACTTCAAACACTAATTGCCAGCCATTTATCAATGTGTCAGGTGCAGTACTATACAGATTGCATAAATTATGTCCTATTAACCTCACCAACTTCATGATGTAAGTAATATTATTGTGTCTATATCACTAATAAAGAAAATGAGGCTTGCCCTCAAAATAAGGTTTTTCCTGTTGCCTTTGTGACAGTGTAGGGTTGTGCTGTCAAACTACCCCCCCACAAACACACAAAATCAATATACCTTCAGGAACTGACAAACAATTTTTCAAATATCCATGCCTCCTGTCATGAGATCAGGGCCTACATAAACTGCATAGGAGCTCCTCTGGGATCATCAATCATCGCTTGACTCTGATGTCAACCTAGTACAAACAAACTGAATGATCTGAGTGGGTCAGTGTCCCAGACGCTGACGATTCACTTCAAGGTCTCAGGAAGAAGGGAGCAAACAGTTACGGGCAAAGGATGAGATGTCCACATACCAACAAAGGCAGATCTTCAAAGCACAAAATTGATTTTAAAAAGTGAGTAGGTAACACTTAGGACCTCTGACCGTTTATCTAATTTAAAAGTACATGCAAGAGAGCAATGCACATTTTGGAAGACATACACCAAAAAGAAGTACACTGCATGTACATGGTGAAGGGAGAGAAAGGAAGTATAGTAGGGTATAGAAAGTAGGTACAAAATAGGGGGGGGGGGGGAGTGCAGAAAGAAAGAAAATAGCAGGGATCTTGCGAGGAGTAATACAGATCAGGCACCATTAACTGAGACATGTCATTACTCAATCCACTGAAACTGAGGTCTGGAAAAGAAAGCAAAAGAAGAAAAAAGAAAAAAAAGAAAAAGAACAAAAGCCTTCCATCCAAAGGCTAGCCAAACAATAAAAATTATCATGATCAAGAGACTCAGGTAGGAAGAGTAGGGGTTGATCTAGTCTGAATCAGCTGCAACCCCAAAACAATACAATCTGGACTTCTGGAAAATAAAGAATGTCTGTAATGTAGTCTTGACAAAACAAGGGCACAGCCATTGGCAATGCAAAATTACTCTTATTGAGCAATGGTCTTAGCCCCGCAATATTTTCCCAGGGATAAACCGACAGCTCGGTAATAGATTGAAGAGACACAGCCATTAATATATCCACTGTACTAATCCATTTCTTAAATTAACATTGTATAAAATTAAATGTCACACAAACAAGATATACTTGTTCATTAAATATAGTTGAAGAGAGGGAAAAGGTAGTGATCTCTGAAGCTAATGGGCATCCTTAATCAGGCCAGACATATTGGGAATCTTCGTGGCACTAGCTAATGCAAATGGGGAGAAAACTGTGTCATGTCCCAGCCAGATATTTTTAATACAAAAGGTTAGATGATGGTATAAGAGGAGTCTTTGCTTCCTCTCAATTTTCCAAAATCACATGTGATTTCCAAAATCACAAAATCATCTCTAGATGAGTCACTAGCTGTCTTAAGCACCAAAGATTACTGAACAAAGCAAGAACAGAGAAAGAGAGAGACACTCTTCTCTCACACTGCTCAGCTGACACTGGAGCTTAGAGGGAATTCATTCACTTTTGAATGAATGCTTGAAGGCCTGCTCTCAAAGTAAAGCACCTACTTTCGCTGTCACCAGCCACAAGCTCACTAACCAGGAACATCAAATGTGGCGATGGCAGTTTCACAGGGCGGATGTTTGTTTCCTGTGCCCGACTCCACAATACTAATGTACTAGCAACCAAAGCACGTACATGAAAGTTAGAAAAGCAGAGAGCAATTAAAAATAAAGGGAGCAATTAAAAATAAAGGGAGCGGGCCTTTGCAGAAAGCAGGAATCTGTAATTTTAAAGAAGTTGTCACTTCAGTACCTACTGTATGCCAGGCATTATGCTGAGCACCTTATACTGAACCTTCCCTTCTAAGAACCCTCTGGTGTGGACAGTACAATGACCCCCATTTCCTGGACAAGAGATGTAGAGCTTGGGAATATGCCCCCAGATATACAAGGAATACATGGTAGAGGGATTTGAACTCCTGATTGGAGAGGCTTAATCAGACTACTACACCACATTTCTCTCCAGCAAGATGTTGCATGGTATCTCTATATTTGGAGTCAGCAAAAATTTAGATATTATCTAATCTAAATTCCTCAGTGTAGAAAGGAGGAAACAGACCAAGTAATGCAAAGTAGCATGCCTAATATCACCCAACTCTTTAATAGTAAAACCAGGATTCAAATCTGGGCTTCCTAGCTTCTGGGCAGGGCTCTCCCACTACACAACACTGAGTCCCAGTCTGTGTAATCCCATCTATCCTGAAGGATGCATGTTAAGTAGGCCTGGGTAATCTGTATGATGATAAGAGATACTCAATTCGACTTTCCCACTGTAGTAGATTCCCTATCTTACCAAAGAACAAGGCTTGCAGGACATTTTACAATCACATTTCCTTGCCTTGAATGAAGCTAATGGAAGGAAATGCAGGGTTAATAAGCCTCCTCTGAATTGACTGTCAGGGTAGCGCTCCTAAGCCTAGCACTCATCCTCTGTTCCCTGTCCCAATACGTAATATCCTTCAGAAAGGACTTTGATCACCAGATGGATTACAAGAACCCTGAACTCCTGCGATGTCCCTTGTTTGCCACTCAGATGACAGTGGATACCAGGGTCACAAACACAAACGCCTGTATGAGACGGGCACGTGACACTAACGAGTGATGCAGACTGGGTAGAAGACAAAAAGGTATGGTATAAGCTGTGCCTGACTGGCGTATGCAAGTTTCCTACCACGCGAAAGAGTGAGCTGTTATCAATCTTGCCCACTGTTCCCACAGCAACACAGAAGCCCATGTTGCCAGTTTTGTAGTGTTCAAAGATAAAATGTAAACACAGAATTTTGCCTAAAGTTTTCTAATTTTTAAAATATATTATCAAGCTAAACCTCCCTTGTAGATTTCCAGATTTGTAACTGGGATGAATGTATTCTGAGCTCTCACACCTACTAAAAAGCCTTCTCAGACATGTTTCTCCTAAAATTGTATTTTTCAGTGTTTCCATATTTGTTTCTAAATACCCCAGTAGAGTAGAATTTTCTTGAAAATTGAGTTCTTTCATAATTTTCATCTCTAGTAGATAGTGATCAGTACTTAAAGAAAGGAAAGGGGTGGATCTTTCCTGAAAGATGAAGCTATATGTGTTCATTAAATCAGTCAATAAATATTCCTTGAATATCTTTTATCAAAGCCAGGAACTGTGTTAGCTTCTGGAACCACAGCAGTGAAAACCCTGACATATTCTGAAACACCCTGGCTCTATCAGCACTGGGAGAGGATCACTAGACTTCACAGCACTTACTTGCACATCCTCTACTTTCAGCTACTCGGTAATATCTGCAGCTTTGAGAGACAAAACTGTTTTACATGAGTTTATTGAAAGTAGATATATTCATCTACACTCTTTCAGTTCATCATAGCAGCAGGAATCCTACTATATCTACCAGCAAGAAAGAGAAACAGACGAAGGAAGAAAAGGAAGAGAAGGAAGGAAGGTGGGAAGGAAGAAGGAAGGAGAGAGAGGGATGGAGGGAGGAAAGATTTGCTCAAACAACCAAAAAATCTGGGGATAAAACTCGTGACTTCAGGTATAGCAGGATCCACAGACTCAGGCACTGTCAATGAGGATCAACTCTTAGGCTCCAGCTATGAATACAAGCATTAGAATCACTGGCGGCACAGGACTCACACTCCAGACCTAAATCTGCTGGAAAAATCCCAAGGAGGTGCTCACTGGTCCAGACTGGCCACACAACCCATTCGTGAACTGAGAATCACTGGAGAGAAGGAAAGTGAAACACAAAAAGACCATACGCCTCCTAAGTTAATAATAAAGCAAGAGCCATCAAAGCAACACAATAATGTCTTTCTGACTGTCCTGAGAAAATGGATCTTGACCAGGAACTACTTCAATCAAGTCAAAATACTCTCTGTGTCAAAATAGTAAGAAAGAAATATATGCATTTGTTTTTCTAGGACATAATGGTTATGTTTGATTCCAACATAGTATCAAGTTCTACATTTTTTATTACATCATTAGTTTTTTATGTAGTGTTCCATGATTCATTGTTTGTGTATAATACCCAGTGCTTTGTGCAACACGTGCCCTCCTTAATACCCATTACCAAGCTACCCCAACCCCGCAGCACCCCTCCCCTCTGAAACCCTCAGATTGTTTCCCAGACTCCATAGTCTCTCATGGTTCCTTGGGGTTATGTTGAGTGAAACAGGTCAAGCAGAGAAGGACAATTATCATATGGTTTCACTAGTACATGAAACATAAGGAATAGCATGGAGGACATTAGGGGAAGAAAGGGAAAACTGAAGGTGGGGAAAACAGAGGGGGAGACAAATCAAGTTCTACATTTAATTACTACCTTAGAATCTCTCAAAGATTATTAAAAAAAAAAAAAGAGCTCACTTTGTAGGATGGTGGGGAGTTCAGTGGCCAATTAAATTCAGGAAACTTTTGGTTATACAAAGTTAAATACATTTTTAACTTAAGAACACCTCTAAGATAGTACTATGCTAATATGTATCTATAGTAGTGACTTCGGGGTGCCTGGTTAGCTCTGTCAGTATACTTTACCTCCCAAATTAACACAGCCAAGATTCCTGTAGGCCTAATGCTATGCAAACACACCAGAATCCTCCCTTCCACGATGAGACGAAGATGACCAATCTTTTCTGTTCATTTGAAACCTGTTATACAGTGTTGTAAAGACAGCAAAGATTTGCACATCAGCGTTCTCTTTGATTCTCAATTTGTTACCATTTTCCCAGATCAAATTACTTACACTTCTCTGACCTCAGTGTCCTCATCTATATAAAGTGAGATGATATGTATGACTTGTCAGAATGGAGGATAACATCCAGCTCACAGAACACACTAGTAGATGCAAGTTTCATTTCATTTTGAATTGTCTTAGGCCTGATATAAACTTCTACCTTATTTAGCAAATGGTGATAAACCTGTAAGAAGTACTTTGCTCCTGCTCTCTGGTATCAATCCAAGTCTTACCCAGAAGAGTCTACTAGTGCAGATACAGATGAAGGTTAGAAAAGGAAAAATTGTGGGGCACCTGAGTGGCTCAGTGAGTTAAGCCTCTGCCTTCAGCTCAGGTCATGATCTCAGGGTCCTGGAATTGAGCCTCACACCGGGCCTCTCTGCTCAGTGGGGAGCCTGCTTCCCCTCTCCCTCTCTGCCTGCCTCTCTGCCTACTTGTGATCTCTCTCTCTGCAAATAAATTAATAAATATTCTTAAGAAAAAAAAAAAGAGGAGGAAAAATTGTTAAATACTTTTACATGAATTCAAATAGGATAAACTATTACAGAAAAGCCCCTGAGTCCAGCAATAACAAAGTAAGTCCAAGGTCAGGACCTGGACTCAAGTCAGGTTTGGATGATCTGAGGATCTGTGCAAGTTACAAAAAACCCCTAAGTCCCAGTTATCTGGTGTGTCAAATGAGGGTAATTATACCACTTTGGACAGCTGATGTCAAGACAATGCACATAAAGCATTTCCTTACTGAGCCTGATAGATAGTAAGCACTCACTATCACTCTTAGTCAAGACTAGCTCACTCTTAGTCAAGACTAGCTATGTTCAGCTACTGTAATCATCAACCCCCAAAACTGCAGGGACTAGAAACAATTACAACTTAGTTCTTCATCACACTACATGTCTATATCATGTGAGCAGGGACGCTCTGCTCATCCATGTCAGACTGACTGAGCAAATACCAACTCAAATGTTGACAGTTCTCCAGAGTGTCTCATGCCATCAACTAAATGCCTGGCCTGGAAGTGAGACATGACACTTCAGCTCACAATTCCATGACTAGAACTAATCACAAAGCCTCAGGGGGGGCAGCAAGTGCTATCCTCCCTCCTGTCCTGGAAGAGAAGAAATGGAAATGTTTGCTGAGAAGCATGATTGCCCACCACAAACATGTTAGCTCTTACTATCTGGAGCTTGCACAAGCAGGCACACCCTGAGTATTCAGTGATTGCTCTGAAATGGTCAACAGAGTAGATGGACCAAAATTTTGCCTTGTCAGCACAATCACCGAGATATCCACAAAGAGATCTACTGTAAAGAACTGCAGAAGAAGCAACACAGCAGAAACGAGCCTACACAAAGAGGAAGGATCTGCTCAGTCTGCAGTACGGCAACTGAAATAGGTATGGTGAGACCTACTGAGTCCCTCTTTTGTTACCGTTATCTTAGGTCAAATGACTTATACCCCTCTGGACCTCTGTTTCTTTATTCTTTAATATAAAATGAGGTATTATGACTTATACAATAGTATATATCAAAAACTCTAGGACAGGGCACCTGAGTGGGTCAGTCGGTTAAGTGTCTGTCTTCAGCTTGGGTCATGATCCCAGAGTCCTGGGATTGAGTCCCGCATTGGGTTCCCTGCTCAGCAGGGAGTCTACTTTCTCCCTCTACCCCGCCCCCACCCCCTGCTCCTGATCTCTCTTACAAATAAATTAAAAATCTTAAAAAAAAAACAAAACTGTAGGACAATGCCCTGCTCACAGAACATACTTAATGTTAATTTCATTTCATTTTAAATTGACCTAGGTTTAATACAAACTTCTATCAATGTGGCAAACTCCTGAACAAAATCTGCACAAAACTCCAATGACACCTTCTCTGATTGCAAAGATCTCCTTTTCTTGGTAACAGCATATTTAGACAACTTGGGGAAAAAATGATATCTGTAACTCACAGTGAATCTTCTACTAAATTATTCATACTATTTGTTTATAAACAGTACAACCAGTCAACCATGAAGTTTAAATTGGGAAATCAATTTCCCTGCAAAATATTTCAGGTTATATGGAGTTGTCTTGGAGATCCTGATGGCTGCAACAATGAATTGTTTTTATGACATCACTCACAAGCAGAGAATACTGCAGCAATCTTGAGTTACAAGGAGGACAGGAAGATACATAGAAATTGGCTTGTTCCTCTTAGGAAGGGTTCCTAAAATTCTTTCACCTTCCATAGTCATCACCCCCAGGGCTAATATGCCATGCAAGACCAGAACTGCTGCAGAAATATGATCAATTATAAATTACACTTGATTCAAGTTCAAATTCTTACTAATCTTAACAGTTTAAGCATCTTTAGAAATCTACCTGTCAAATTCATCTTCAAGGGAGTTATAACTCAAAAGTCAGCTGAAAAAATAATAAACCAAGCTGTAGATTTTTTTTAATATTTTAGCAGATACTATCGGTTATCTGTCCAACTTCTATCCTCCTTTCTTTCCTTCTTTAACAAAATAAATAATCTTCCAGCCTCTGCCAAGCTCCTTATGCCCAAAAGCTTCAAAGGTGGCTGACTCCCCATCCCCAGCTGTGAGCTATAGATAATCTTCGTAGTCTAAGCCAAACATGCTTAAATATATTGGGTGCAGGATTGACCATGTGATAAAATTCTGGCCAAGACATGAGATGTCTGTTAAAGGGTTTCTAGATGAGGCAATCTCATTCTTGAAAAAGAAAAAAGTAAAGAGGAAAGGAATAGAGGGAGGAAGGGAAGGAGGAATAGTCCCTCTTCTTCTCATGGATGCTGCCATGTATAGATCTAATACATGGGCCTGTAGCAGCCACCTTGCTTCCAGCATCTGAATGAAAACACGAAGGACAGAAGACGAGAGAAATGAAAACAGCCTAATTCTTTGAGGACACCCTTGAACAAATGAATCAACCACCTCTGAAATCTGACTTACCTCCAGATATCCTGGTGTGACATTAATGCTTCCTGTATATGCCAATATGAGTTGCACTTTCTGATTACCGAAGAACAAAGTATTTTAATACAAAGGCCTTAAAGAGAATAAAAGAAGTCTGGTGGACACTACTGTGAACACCTTCTGTCTACTGTCTCTTTGTACCTTGCTAACATTATTCTCCAATCTATTTAATGTAGCCCAGTTGCAGATACACAGTCATACCTAGGCAATGAAATGTATATGGATATCTACTCCTGGGGCTTATGAGAAACCTAGTGTTTGTCTTATTAAAATAAATTTGAAAAGGAAAGATGGTTCTCAGTGCCCATTGTCTTTTGCTTTTTCTAATTCTTTCTGCCTGATATGTGGACTATATGCTCACAGGGGGAGGAACCACTAAAGGCAGAAAATCAGAAAGACCCTAGATTCCTGATGTCCTCCTTGACCAGATGTGCTCTTCCTGAGAGACCTCCCTTCAGACTTTCTTGACAAAAGAATAAAAGAGACCCCTATTTGAACAGGCCCCCATATTTAAGTTTCACTTATACAGCCAATGCAAACCCAATTTTTTAAAAAATTTTTTATAAACATATAATGTATTATTAGCCCCAGGGTACAGGTCTGTGAATCACCAGGTTTACAAACTTCATGGCACTCACCATGTCCATAACCCCACCTCCCTCACCCTAACCCCCTCCCTCGGCCCCCCTCAGTTTGTTTTGTGACATTAAGAGTCTCTTATGGTTTTTTTCCCTCCCGAGCCCAATTTGTTTCATTTATTCTTTTCCTACTCCTCAAACCCACCATGTTGCATCTCAACTTACTCATATCAAGGAGATCATATGATAGTTGTCTTTCTCCAATTGACTTATTTCACTAAGCATAATACCCTCTAGTTCCATCCATGTCATCAAAAATGGTAAGATTTAATTTCTTTTGACAGCTGCATAGTATTCCATTGTGTGTGTACGTGTATGTGTGTGTGTGTGTGTGTGTGTGTATATATATATATGTATGTATATATATATATATATATATATATATATATATATATACCACATCTTCTTTATCCATTAATCTGTTGATGGACATCTAGGTTCTTTCCATAGTTTGGCTATTGTGGACATGGCTGCTATAAACATTCGGGTGCACGTGCCCCTTCAGATCACTACATTTGTATCTTTAGGGTAAATACCCAGTAGTGCGATTGCTGGGTTGTAAGGTAGCTCTATTTTCAACTTTCTGAGGAACCTCCATGCTGTTGTCCAGAGTGGCTGCACCAGCTTGCATTCCCACCAACAGTGTAGTAGGGTTCCCCTTTTTCCACAGCATTGCCAGCATCTGTTATTTACTGACTTGTTAATTTTAGCCATTCTCACTGGTGTGAGGTGGTACCTCATTGTGGTTTTGATTTATATTTCTCTGATGCCGAGTGATATGGAGCACTTCTTCATGTGTCTGTTGGCCATCTGGATGTCTTCTTTGCAGAAATGTCTGTTCATGTCCTCTGCCCATTTCTTGATTGGATTCTTTGTTCTTTGAGTGTTGAGTTTGATAAGTTCTTTACAAATTTTAGATACTAGCCCTTTATCTGATATGTCATCTGTAAACATCTTCTCCCATTCTATCAGTTGTCTTTTGGTTTTGTTGACTGTTTCCTTTGCTGTGCACAAGCTTTTGATCTTGATGAAGTCCCAATAGTTCATTTTTGCCCTTGCTTCCCTTGCCTTTGGCGACGTTCCTAGGAAGAAGTTGCTGCAGCTGAGGTTCAAAGAGGTTGCTGCCTGTGTTCTCCTCAAGGATTTTGATGGATTCCTGTCTCACATTGAGGTCCTTCATCCATTTTGAGTCTATTTTCGTGTGTGGTGTAAGGAAATGATCCAATTTCATTTTTCTGCATGTGGCTGTCCAATTTTCCCAACCCTATTTGTTGAAGAGGCTGTCCTTTTTCCATTGGACATTCTTTCCTGCTTTGTCGAAGATGCAATCCCAATTTTAAAAAAATAAGCTAGTTATTTGTCAGCAAATAACAAAATAAAATGAAGACCGAGAGGAGTATAAATGAAGATAATAAAAATAAATCTACTCCAAAAAGTTATTATGAGAATTTAGTAAGATGATGCAAGTGGGAAAAAAAATAGAGGTACCAATAATACAACCAATAATACAACCAATATTTTGAGAGAGATTGTGGCATAGTGGTTAAGAACATGGAATCAAACTGCTTGGATTGAAATCCCAGATCCAACACTACCTAGTTAACAAGTTATATCACCTATCTGGTCTTCATCTCCAATTACTACAGTGATGAATAGCATATCAAGATCATGGAGGTGTTGTGAGGATTAAATGGAGTTAACAAATACAAAGTATTGAGTAGAGTGCCTGCTCTATAGTAACTGCTGAGGTAATACTAACTGGCAGTAATAATTTATTAGGACAAACCAATTATTTTTTATGTATAGAATCACCCATATGGGGGCGCCTGGGTGGCTCAGTGGGTTAAGCCGCTGCCTTTGGCTCTGGTCATGATCTCAGGGTCCTGGGAGCCTGCTTCCCTCTCTCTCTCTCTCTGCCTGCTTCTCTGCCTACTTGTGATCTCTGTCTGTCAAATAAATAAATAAATAAATAAATAAAAGAATCACCCATATGTGTTGGTCTGCTGCTATAGAGCCAAACGTGTTGGGGGTTTTGTTTGTCACACCATATGGTATGCAGAATAATATCCCCATCTTAAGATGTCCAGGCCCTCATTCTCAGAACCTGTCAATATGTTAGCTTATATTGAAAAAGAACATTGCAATGAGATTATTCAGGATACAAAGGATTAGGTGGGTCCAATCCAATCACATGCATCCTAAAAAGGGCCATATAAAGGGCCATATAAAGTAGTAATTAAAGGCACAGGCTCTATATCCTGAAAGCCTGGGTTCAAAATCCAACTTTCCATGGCCCCCTCAAACCCCCTCCATTTTTCTCATTTATCCAACCTCATGGGGTAACTTAGGAGAACTAAATGAGTTACAATACATAAAATCATTGGACTAGCATTTGGCTCAGTATAAGGACTATCTAAATGTTAGTAAAACAAAACAATGTTATTTGAATATGTGCATACAAAAAACTAGGCAAAATATCTTCATATTTGTATCTCTTATAAGTCATCAGAATCAAAATAATTTCACACATATTTCACCTACAAATCCAACTAATTTAAAGAGTCAATATCAATTTCACATGTTGGTTAATGTATTTTTTAATAAATGAAACCTGTGCTCATAGTAGCGGTTCAAACTCCTCCACAGCTGGTTCTTTTAAGTCTGGCTGCTTTTTTGCTATTTCTTTAATATGATATGTAACATGGGATTTTTCATTTTTCCAATGTTTTTCCTTATTCAAACCACTGCATAAACTGCCATAACATCATCTGGCCTCCCTTTGGAACAAAAGCTTCCGATGTATGATGTCCATTTCTGTTCTTGATCTTTATAACTGGAAATTCTTTTAAAGTACTACTTTAAGCCTCACAAATGCAAATGAGAATCCTGAAAGGGTTATACAGATGATCTAGAATTTGCCTATATGCTCTTTTTGGATTAGCACATACAATAAGATAATTCTTGAAAGGAATTCATGCACCTCCGAGAATACATCTTTATCCCTTAATTTGAGAAACACTATTCTATCCCGAGTCTGCCTGGTATATCCTTTCTTGCTCTGTAGGTGATCTGTTTCTCCTCCTACAAAGCCCTGCTTGCTCCTCCTCTCTGCCCTACACCTTCCCGGAAGTACTTAAACCCAAGAAGGGTTGATGATGTGATCTGTCAAGGGTAAGGACATCTGACAGGACTTCTGACTTGTAGCCAGGAACTGTTCCTCTTAAGCTTTTATTTGGGGTGTGTGTGTGTGTGTGTGTGTGTGTGTGTGTGTGTATAAATGTTCTTACTTTCATTCACAACATTTAAGAAGTTAGCTGGGCCAACGACTGCCCTCTACTCACCTAGGTCACCACCACCCCTTAAGAAGACCTTAGGTGGATCTTCCTTTCAAGACCATTCCCCAGGAATGCTCCCCACCCCCAATACTGAGGTCAGTGAAGGCCCAGGAAAATGTACCCTCAGCAAGACAAAGGAAACCCTCTTAAAATCCAACATTATGAGACTACCACATGGAGGGTGATGCAAAATCTTCAAAGGTTGCCATAAGCATTGTGCATTTACTCAGCTTTGTCCTTTGCTGGGGACCTCTCCAGGGCAAGACTAACACAGGATAAGACTCAGGGGTCCAAGGCAGTGAGCCCTACTCAACTCCCAGATGTTTATTATTTTAGAAACCCCAGAAACAGAGAAAATCTACCCTTCATAAAGCTGCCCTTTCAGCTGTCCAATGTAAGCTTCTTTTCCACAAGGGCCATATGAGCATCAGACACAGACAATCCTGGGCTTGTCAGTGGGGCCTGCCCTGCCCAAATACCAACAGCCTGAGGGGAAGACAACAGCTGAGGTCACTCAATGACCCTGCAGCTGGGCCAGCTCAAGTACAAAATCAGGTCTTGCACCCAGAGTGGAGCTGTGACAGTGTCTAATGGGAAACAAGAGCACAGAATTGATGAATGGAACAGAGAGTCCCAGCCCACCCCTCCTTCCTAGAAGCTCATTCTCTCTTCTCCAATAAGATTAACAGTGCACATGCATTAGCCGCTTAACTCTGTTCCAGGCATTGCTTTAAACTCTTTCTATTTACTTACAAAGTGTGTGGTTTTATAATTCCCATTTACTCAGGGGGTGAGAGGGAACAGAGAAGTTAAGTAACAAAGCCAAGATCCCACATGTAGCAAGTGGAGAAGCCAGGCTGAGAACCCAGGCCTTGTGGTTCCCACCACACATTAATGCAACATGCATTCCAAGAAGATCTGCCCCTTGAACTTCACACCTCATTCATCACAACGCACAAAGGTGTTTCACACTGGGAAGGGGGTGGCAAATTCAAAGTGACAGAAAGAAACAGAAGAAAAGGACAAAAACTAAATGAAGAGAACAAGACATGGCAGGGGCGGGGGGGTTGGTCAACTTTCTGAAGCCCAGTGGCATTTTCAGAGGAAAGATGCCCCTGTTACAGGTTTGAACTCCTGTCATGCTAACAAATGGGCCATTGAAGCAGCTGGCTGCACTCTTATCACTGCCCGGGGACTTATTTACACTAATCCTTTCCCTTGTAGCCTGGCTGGACAAGGATGAAAATCCCCAGCATCAGCTATTAAAAGAGACAGAGGAAACACACAAACCAATTTACGAGGTTTCACTTGACCAGTTTTCCTCATTTGAGTCCTATTAGCTCTGATAATGTATCCTCACTATTAATTGGCCAGAGAGAGCAAGGCAACATGTGTGTGTGTGTGTGTGTGTGTGTGTGTGTGCGCGCGCGCGTGGGTGAGCATGGGTGTGTGTATGTGTTTATGGGTGTATGCCTGGCGGCCTTCAGGAGTGCTGGGATTCCAGCACAAAACCCAGAAAAGACAGGAGAACATCTACATGATCCTTCCAGGTTTCATGAAGAATATGAGAGCCCAAGTCAATGAGTATTGCAGGGAACACACCAAGGATGCACAGTAGCGGTGGAGTTCTCCACAGCTCTGCCACTTCTCACATTCTCTGTGTGATGCATTTTACCCCTCCAAGCCTTCGTGTCTTCAACTTGAAATTTGGTATGCTATATATTTTGCATAGGAGTTGTGAGGATTGTTGAGGCATGGATATCCTGGTCTTAGCACAGTGGCTGTCATAGACAAAAGTACTCAGTAACAACAAAAATAACAACAGTGTTAATCGTACTGGCTGTTGTTAGAAGTGGTATTTTTCAAACTGCTTCTGCTTCTTAAATGGCCTGATTCCATTTTAAGACAAAGCTTCAAATGAACCGTAATTTGGAAGCATATGAATCACTTCCTGTGGCCTTTCCCCCTCAAACTCAGTGCTAACCTTCTCTTCTCTTGACTGCCTCTTTTCACCGAAGTCACCTCCCTCCTTCATGACAGTGGTCCAGGCCATGAACGAAAAACTGGGAGAGTGATGTGTCTTTCCATGAATTCAAGAACATTCTCTTTTTGTGTGTCCTTTTGGGAGGTCAATCTCTCAGATCTCTTATCTTCTTATGCTCTTCATTTCCTTCCAGTCCAGCACTAACAGAAAAGCACAACCTGATTATATCAGAACAGGAGCTCCTGCTCTTGCTCAAGGATTCCCATTTGCTTTCTACCCCCAGAATTCATATTCTTGCCCATGGATTTCTATTTACTACCTTGATGATGAACCAAAAAGCCTCTGAAATGGAAATGTTTTCTGGCTCTGGATCAGGGTTGTTCTATTAGTCATTCTAGGATCTCAAGAGAAAGTATCAGGAAAAACAAACAAGAGATTCAGAGCTAATGTGCAAGGGGGAATAGTAGAGTCAGAGAGGTATAGAAAGCTTCAGCAAAGAAAGATTATTGCTAAGAAAAATGCCAAGATCACTGACTTCATTAAACACAGAAAGGTCCAGGAAATGTGAATACAGTAGATTATGAGCTTTATCTTGAGCCACTCTTTATATAGCACTGGCACATTTTAGCTGTATGACCTGGCACAAGACATTTAATTTTTCTGAGCTTTAGTCTCCTTGTTTATGAAGGTTAGATAATAATATTTATTTTACAGAGCTTTTATGAAGATTAAAGATGATTTGTAAGAAGTGCTTAGCAGATGACTTGACACATAGTGGGAGCTCAGTTAGAAGTATTATTTAGCCAAAGGACTAAGCTTGCAGCGTTCATGTTTAATAAGATGTTCCAACATTCTCTTCTGAATTTTTCATAAATATAAATGTTAAATCTTTATTTAATAACTAGAACATATGAAAACTGTGCTGGCAAAAAGTGACAGAAGATTAAACTTATCCAGAATAGTCCTAAGGAAAACCAAGATGAAAAACAGATGGTACTGGAAGATGTATTTGGTTCACTGAAATATATAGAAGGCTGAAGAATCTGGAAGAATCCTCTGCCACAGGATATATCCAAACATATGCTGGAGGACCACTTATTCAGATAGAAATGTCCGGCAGATAGCTGGATAAATTGATCCAACATGCAGAAGACAAAGGTCTTAGCTTGCAGCTAGATACCACATTTTGGAGCCATCTACAAATATCTAGCCAAAAATAGGTCACCCAGAAAAGCACACAGAATTAGACAAAAAGACAGAAAATCAAACATTCTAAATGCCAATATTTAAGGACCACTGAAAAAGAAAGAAAATGTTTCTATAAAAGGATTAAGGACTACCCAGTACTCACTGGCTATAGCCATTAGGTAATTCTTTCATTCAGTCATTCAACTAATATTTATATTGTGCTTAGTATTGTGCTTTATATTATGCTAGGTGGGGAAATGGTGGGAAGAGCAAGACAACCCAGACTCTACCTCTGTGAAGCTTATGGTCTAGGAAATAATTCAAATATATGCAAGTAGTTGAAAAAGTCACTAAGAGATCTTTCAAAGAATCAGTGGGGATAGAATCCAGATTTAAGGTCTAAGAGAAAACAAAGACAGTCAAAGTAAACTATTTCAGTAAGCATAGCTCTAAGGGAAAAAGAGAGAGAAAGGAAACAGGATCAATGTTCTGGAATGATTTCAAGCATCACATAGAGGTGGGGGAAGGTCCAAACTTGAGATTCAGTGATTCTCTCATAAATCCCTGGGCTTCTAAAAATCCAGATAATAGCACAAGTCATATCTCTACTGACTATGATGGAAGCAGCTGCCTGAAGAGACTGACTGTCCTTGTGTGTCTTCAGAGACTATGGGCCCAGGCTCTGTCCCCATGGTCCCTGCACAGCATATGTTCTCTTCTGCAGTGTGAGGATATCTGCATGAGCCTAAGTACACACAGCAGGCCCTTTAATTAATGCTCAATACGCTTCACACATTAGCAAATATCACTGTGTCCCCTTTGGAACTCTAAGGCATCTGGTAGACTTGTATCTCCCTCAAGATCCTGCTTGTTACTCTCATAGTCAAAAGGCGTAAGTCACATACTCTTAACTTCACCCCAAAATCACGATAAGCCCTATCTCCAACATTTACCCTTCAACCTCTCACTTGTTGACAAGTTTAACTCTTTTAAACCATCAAATTCATGGTTCTCAGCCTTAGTTTTCATGACTTTCATGACCAAAAATACTAAGATTTTTAGTAGCATACTCAGAGGGATTAAAATGTAAATACCATCTTTTAAGGTATATCTATTTGAAAATGAAATAAAAATGTATTGCCACTATATTTGGTTGGCTATTGTTAGCCTTCCCATTGTGATTTGAATTAAACCATTCTTTACACTAATCAAGTTCCTGTACATACACTCCCAAGGCAATATCCTCTCGTGCCTGTACAGCTCTGGCCAGTACAGGCAGTACAGGCCAGTACAGCTCGTGCCAGTACAGGCAGTTCAGCTCTGGCCTGACATTAAGCTGTACTTCCTATATCTTACTTGTCAAAATGTACCCTACTCTATAACCCTTCATCTCAGTAATCCATCTCTCAAATATCATTGTCACACTGTATTTCATCAATTGAGTAGCTCACTTGTGGAAGTCTGCTTGAATGCCAGTCTGCATGATGCAGTTTAAAATAGCTAAACTCTGTTTGTTGCAAGCAAAGAATATCTGAGAGTTCAAAATTAGGGGAGAAGTTTCCAAAATACGAAAGATAGTTCATTGTATATATTTTGGTTGAATGGCAAGAGACAAATGACTCAGAAATTTTATCTTCCTTCAAAAATAAGGGCCTGTATAGTTACAGGACAACCACGAAACCATCTAGAGAAATCCATTTAATTAGTCAAAGGTAGTTGACCATGTATCTTAGCTTCCCCAGGACAATGCCAGTTTATGTTTGATGCCCAAGCATATCAGTGTTCCAAGGATAGTATCTCCTGTTGTTCTTAAACATGTCCTATTCTGAACACAAAATAAGAAATCACAAAGAAAATCACAAATCTTCCAACCATGGAAAAAAAAAATCTTCCAACCAGCAAAATGCCTAAATTTTCTTCCAACTTTTTAGGCAAAGTTTTAAAATGATGGAACTACTGTTGCAAAGAGACCATTTTCCAATATAGGAATTAATGGAAGCAAGGACCTCTGAGAAAGAAATGTGAAAAGTTCAAGAACAATAGTGCATCCAGGGACAAACAAGCATAAAGCAGTCAACTATTGTTTGATGCTAAGACTGGGAAGCATTAAAAATAAGAGCTGAAAGAAATATTCAGAGCTTTAGGTCCACACTACCAAAGTAAATCAAGGCTGCAAAGATTTTATGAGACTCTGAAGGACACATCAAGGTCTATGAAGAAAACCCTAGTATTTTTTTAATTATTACTATTGATTTTAATTTTTTAGAAGAAGTCCTGCTATTACCAGAGGCACCAGATCAGATACCATAAATGAGTTGAAACAAATGTGTCTGGTTTTAACCACTTTGTAGGTTCTGATCTGCCTGAACCAGACTCTAACACTCATACTTACACCCCTCATTAAGCAGATATTCTATTAAACTACATGCAAACCAGAGTGGGAAGTGCTGAATCCTGGCACTCAGTTAAATCTTGAGACTGTTTGAATTGCCATTTTTGTGCATTAGACTTTATGGCTATCTACTTTCACTGTGTCTTAGGAGCATCCTTCCTGCTCCACCTCAGTCTCTGCTCATGCCTGCAGCTCTAAACCTTTAAAGGGCAAAGAACCCATGCATTTGCTCCCTTTTTACTTCATCCTTCCAAGCATTCACAGAACTGTGCATAGGACTTGCTGTACCCTTTCTCGACCACCTAGCCAGTATTGTCTGGATATTGCCCTAATCCGGAATCCCTACTATTTCTCATTACCCTTTGTTCACAACCTTCTAAGTGATTTTCTAGACAGTGGGATTCTGTTTTTAGCCAAGCCAATTTCATTCAAATTTCCAAGTAAAATTTCATGAGAGGCTATATCAAATGCTTTATTAAACTCAAAATATACATTCTAGATTCATCATTAATTTCATGCCCTTCTTTATTTACTAGCGAACTCATTTTTTCCAAGCCATTTTCTTTAATATATATGTAAAATTTTTCCTCTTCTCTTTTAACCTCCCTGCTACATTTTCTACTGGTAATAGATTATGCCACTGGATATGACCACAGAGCTATGCTCCGCTTTTCTATTTAAAGATTTCAAATGAAAGTGACCAGAATGGTGTAGAAATCTTCTTGAGGGCAACCCAAGGAAATCGAAATACTTGGCCTGCCTAAAAAATGTTTAAGTAAAAACATAACAGCTGCCTACAGATATATGAAGGACTGTCAAATTGTAGCATTAAGAAACAGAAACAGAACCAAAAGATAAAAATTATACTGGCAGCATGTGCCTCAACACAATTCATTCATTATTACAGCAAACAGTTGCTGAGAGCCTTCTGTCTTTAAAGCCCTACTTTGGACCTATGGGGATGCAAAGTAGTATTAATTAAAATCCCTGATCTTGAGTCCTTTACAACCTATTATGGGCACACAATGTATAAAATAAATGTAAATGTCCAACTCTGGAATGGACTGACCCGTGGAGCAGGGAACAGTTGGTCACTTAAGTGATACAGGTAAAACCTGAATAACCACCTGTCAGTTATACTGTAGGAAAGAGTCCTGTATTGCTTGGGTATTTACTTATTGTCTGCTTTGTTTCAGAAAGGACTTCCAATCCAGATTTTTCTTTCTCCTAAGTGGTATGTTCTATGCATAACAAAGCTATTATTTTTGGATCGTGCTTTATTAGTAAGCCAGCATCTCTTCCAAAATCCCTTTGCCCTTGGGGACCTAGGCAAAGAGACAGAAGTAGAAAATATAAAGAAGTCTTTGCCAGGCAGAAAGAAGAAAAATAATCTCTACTGACCCTATGGAAATGGGAGGAAATACAGAGGGAAAGTGAAGAGGACATTCGCACAGGTCTTTATAGTCTCCTCATTAGAACAGAACCAGAAAAACAACGCATCACAGCTCTTGTGGGAGACCCTCACCACTTGTAGGACGATGGCAGGATTCACCAGTTCAGCCTGGGGGGAGACTGTAGGTCTCTAGGAGAAGTCCCAAACACATCAGACATGCTACAAGCTGCAGTTCTTCAGAGACATATATGCTAGGTATATGAGTTTGAGGAAACACCCTTGGGTTTCACAGCCTAACTATAAAATGCAAGTATGACCCAGAAATAGCCAGGTGTCCCACTGAGGAAACACGGTGGTGCCGAACAGGCAGGCAAATTCAAAAGCCTGGGGTCGGTACAGAGTCCATAGTGGGCAGGATCATTATAAACGGAGACAAATGGGCAAAACCATAGACTTCACTTGCCTGTACCACCATAAGGTTCTAAAAGCCCAGACAATATCAGTGGGAGACCAGAACAACCAACACATCCATGGGATGACTAATAGATATCAGAATGTCTTTTCCTCTAACACCAAAGGGTAACATAAACCTCCTTTTAATTTCTAGACACTAACTTAGAAGCCAGGAAAAGGAAAGGAAATCGAAAGGATAACTGTATCCAACAAAATCAGAAATCCAAGAGAGACTGTTTATTTAAACTGGAAGAGACTGAAATACCATCAGTAATTGGTAAATTTCAGGTTCTCCTCCCCCACAGCTATCTCGTAACTATATAGCCCTTCAAACCCCTACAGACACATAGATTTCATAGGAAAGATTTGATTCATTTCAGAAAATCAAGAAAATTAAACATTTTCATATACCTAAGTAGTAATGTTAGGTTCTTGATGCCAACACAAATTCATGAGCATATATTCACATGTTGAAGCCAAATAGTTAATCATTCACTAAGAAAAGCATCCTAGAATAAAGAGAGAGAGAGAGAGTCAGGCTCTCTTTTAGTGGTGACATTGAGAAGCCCTTGCATAAGTTCACATTTTTATTTCTATGCTCCATGATGATTACCTTCTCTATCAAGATTATCAGCCTGTTTTAATGCTGTATCTTAATCTCCTTCATGTTGTTGAGTTTTCATAAATTTTCTCCATACTCTATATTGTTATTAATTTGTGTTCTTTATTAACGTGCATTCTTGAAGAAGTCTATTATCCTTACATTGCTGTACTCATTGAACACAAGAACATATTTTATATGAAAAGTGAACTGCAGCAGCACAATCACTAAAGAAAACTCGTCCCCCCTTTTCACATAGTATCTTCTTCCATGATGCTTTGCATTTCTTTCCAAACCTCAATGAAGGCTTTCTTTTTAAGACATTCTTATGCTTTACTGCTGAAATCAGAGACAGTAGACTCCTATTCCATGCATAGGAGCTTGATGCTACTGGGTACCATATGGAATCAACACCAACAAAGGAATGTTACACAATATATATTACAGCTACATGGATTTCTCCAATCAGGTACACATTAGAACAAACTATCAGACCTCATTATCTAGAACAGATAAAGGCATATGAAAGACTACTACCAAAATATATCCTAGGTAGCTGATATCTCATTTCTTGAGGAAGAAAGGAAAGAGAAAAAAATAGCTAGTCTTTCTCAACTTATCATTTGGTGCTCCAAGTGAGATGGAGAAAAAAAATATTAGCAGAGCTGTAAAGAAAGCAAGGATGTCATATACATGAGGGCTGGAGAAAAGAGCAAAGTGTTACTGTAGGCAAATGAGGCCTAGATCAGGAACTCCAGGACGCAGGGTGGGATGAAATTAAAGCCCTGTAATGGTAGCGCCTTCTGAATTTACCACACACATTGATTTTCAATTCCTCTGGATTCTCTCAGCTTTCTCTAAGTATCAAAGTTCACAGAGTAACACAGCAATGGTCACAATGGGCTACAAAAAAAAAATTTCTCCCCCCTTATCTTTAACAGGGTGGGGAATTGGTCATAAAGGTTAGTTTGATTATAACAGGAGAGCATGGTATTTTTACTACAATGGGTTAAGTGAGAAGTAAGGCAGGAGGTTTCATGTGCCTTTGAGTCCAGCCAGCACACACACAGTCAATCGTGGGCATGTTCCTTTTCTTATACTTGTTATTGAAAGGCTATTAAATCTCTGAAAAGCTGTATCAAATACCAAACAAAACCCTGAAAGATGGCAAAATTGAAAGGGGGACACTGAAAGAAGTCAGTCAATGCCTGAAGCCCAAAGTCTTTGTCTGCACAGTTGCTGCTTTTCATCATCTCTCAGATCATAAGTTGTTTAAGGGCTGTGAAAGGTGTCAGAAAGACAGTGTGCTTCTAAAGTTAGGCAAAGTCTGGGATGTGAATGCATGAGAATTCTATCAGATTGCTTACTCTCACCCAAACCCCTCTAGGGGAGTCTTTAAAAAAAAAAAAAAAAAACACATTTGAAGACCTAATACAAAATCATTCACAGAGATCTAAAGAATGTCTAAAAGATGTCTTCTCTCTAGGTGAAAAATGAAAATGCAATTTCAAGAGAAACTTCTCATTTTTTTTTCTTTCTTCTACAATCTGTCAGGGAAGGATTACACTGAGGCCTTATTTTTGACTGCTGAACCTCTGCTTAAAGAAGACATGATAAAGACCATTCTTATTTTTCCACTATCAGGGAAAAGAAAAAGAGGTAGGGATAGTTTTAAATTGCAGAAAATGGTACAGTCATTACTATTTGGCATGGGAATGTATTATTTTTCATTAATATTGCAGCTAAGATTTATTTTAGGATATGAGATCTCTGGTCCATAGGATTCAATGAGAAACAAAATAACAAATGAATCTTTGTCAAAATGTTAATAGAATTTATTGACTTTGTAGTATTCTTCATCCCATGGGAGTTTAGCAGTATGCTGAACCAAGAGTGACTTAGAAAGAAAAAGGCTTTCAGAAAGATTTCATGAGTGACATAATGCCAATGTGCCTAATCACCATTTTACCCTCCTTTCAAGTCAAAAGCACTACTCTACCTGTATCTACAATGGAGGTGGGAGACATTATAGTCTGAGAAACCTCTTACTGACACAGATAGCAATCTTTTCTCTTTAACTGGGAAAGCTCTGTTATGACCCTCTAATTTCTCGGTAGGTCATAACAAGATCACCTGGGATCCTGAGAGCCTTCAAAATTTTTCAATTTGCATACTAAATAGGAGAAAGAATGAATTTTGTTCAAGAATAATATTTTAATTGGCTGATATGAAAAAAGAGAGAGAACGCTTTATGCCATTCAAATCAATAAAAGTTGAGGAAAGAATTGAGAGAAAGGTGTTAGACCTTAAAGTTTCTAAATTCTTGGGCCTCTCCATAAATATCAACCTTCTGTATATGAGAGTTCAACAAAAGTTTTTACTACAATAAATTTGTATTTAATCAACAAAATCTCATTGGAAGAGATTTCTGCTTCCATCCTTGAAGGGGTGACAGGGGGCAGATTTATCTTCCTGCATTAAACAATTAAAAAACACAGATGAAATGTATGCAGCAGCAGTTTTCCCACCGAACAACAAGTAGGATGGCCAGTTATCCTCCCAAAAAAGATTTTAAAAAGTAAGGTGACACCAACTGCAATGGTCAGCTTGGGCTGCCATAGCAAAATACCATAGAATGCATAGCCTAAACAAAAGGAATTTCTCAAGCTCTGGAGCTAGAAGTCAAAGGTCAGGGTGCCCCACAGCTGAGTCTTGGTTGGGGCCATTCTGTGGCTTGCAGACAGCCACTTTCTCACCGTGCTCTACATGGCACCGATAGAAAAAGAGAGGGAGAGGCGGGGAGGGAGGGTGCGAGAGAGCCTGCGAATGAGAGCAGGAGAATGGTCCAGTCTCTCCCTCTAATTACAAGGATATTAATCTGATCATGGGAGCCTCAACTTCATGACTACATCGAAACCTGATTACCTAACAAAGACCCTATCTCCAGACACTGTCCTATTAGGTGTTAAGGCCTCAAAATATGATCTCTGGGGGGACACAAGCATTCAGTCCATGGCATCAACCATTACCCCAGTTTGCTGAATGGCATTAATAAAGCCTGGCAAACTTTCCTAGGTGAAGATACAGAGTTCAGAATGCCAAAATTATACTGTAGCGAAAATTTACAGGACAGAACATTAGGAAAAATTATGCTGCATAAAGAGATCTAGAGATCTGCAAAGGGGACTTAATGAGTCTTCATCTGAGTAAAAATCAGCAACTATATGTGAAGAAATCATGCAATGCTTTGGAAAGAATCAGCCCAAGGATTAGATCGATTAGTTTTTAAGTTTGTGAAGGGCCAAGAATGGTTTATGTTCCAATTTCATTACCCATGGTGTATCAAGTAGGATCCTCAGAAGAGCAGTACCTCAAAAGAGGGCCACATTAGACACAGACAAACTGCCTACTAATGTGCATAGCTGATCCACACTGCATCAGTCAGTTGCTGAGTAATAAATCACCTTCAAACTTACTGGTTTAAAATAATTATGAACTATTTCTGTTGTGTACATATCATTTAGATAGTTCTACTGTTCTAAGCCATGCTTGGCTTATCTTAGGGAACTCACTCGTGCATCTGCAGTCAGCTGGTTAGTCAGTTTAGAGCTAGTTAACCTAGGACTGCCTCAAGACAGGTGACTTAGTTTTCCTCTAGGAGGTCCCTCCAGCAGACCAACCTGGGCCTATTCTCATGACAGGGAAGAGGTATAAGACCAAGTTATCCCAACTGTGCAATAAGGCAAGAGAAATGCATACTTTTCAAGCCCCTGCTCATGTACATTTACTAACACCTCATTGTCTAAAACAAGTCACATGGCCAGTCTCAAAGTGGGAAAGGACTGCAAAACTTTATAAACTGCGAGGTAAAAGTATGAATACAGGGAAGCCAATAATTTGGAAATTTAAGCCAATCAATCTATTACGGACATATACTTTAGTGACAGTGAATTAACCTACCTATCTAGATAACTGATGAAAATTCATATATACACTAAATAATATATAACAGTAACCTTAGAATTTACTCTGCTGAGGTATTTTTTAAACCTCTTCATCATGAGTGATAGTCACACAACTATAGCTGGCAGAGAATTAAGGATATAGGAAGAAAGGAGAAGAGGTGTACCGAGAAAGAAAAAGAAATGAACACAAAAAGCTATGCTCACAGTAGATTAAATGTGAAATATTTTAGGGTATTAAAAAATTCAACAAACCAGGCAGATACGGAGGAACTGACCAAAGGGGTAAGAGGAGGTAAAGGGGTAAAGAAAAGAGATGCGAGACATTATAATCAAGAGTGACCTGACAGTGAAGTCAAAATTTCTTCTGGCCAAAAAGTTTTGCCTTTTTTCCTCCCTGGATTTGCAACCTGAAACCAACAGAAAGAAGAATTAAGTAAAAATACCAAGGAGAATTCCAGACTGATATCTGTAAAATGGATAGTAATATTTAAGAAAGAATAAAGTTTTATACTGATCCAAAATACGGTACAACCCTTCTACTAGTAAGTCACCAATTTTCTGAAGAGATGAGCACAAAAAGAAAAAGAAAAGGGGAAAAGGCATCCAAACTACACTTCGAATGTAATGGAATGTTTCTATGAGTTAGGAATGAGCTTGGTTCCTTCTACAACTCACTTAGCTACAGAGCCCTAGTGTATGGCACTTCTGCCCAAGTAATGTTAACAATGGACTCTGTTGTTCATCTTTAGTAAAAAAGTGTACTTAATTGCATTAAACACAATTATACTGCACTTATGCTTGAATGATACAGACAATGATACTCATTTTTATGTCTAACAAAATGAATTTAATTTACTAGTGTACTTATTGCATACAAATTGAAATTGGCAACTTAAAAGTATTTTTTTTAACCAAATTATATTTGAGATGCTAAACTTTTTATGTTAAGTGATGGTTTGCAGGAAGAAAATACCATTCACCTTCTTCTAAATTTAACTCTTTTTTTCTGGTATTGAATATAGGAATTCCAGAGAAAAAGAGAAAGGGAGAGTGTAAGAAAGAAAGCAACAAAGGAAAGAGAAAAGGAAGATTAAAAGGGAGGGAGGTTGCCGAACAGATACACAGTATAATCTCCTTTGGGATGTATATACATATCTTTTGAAGGGTACAAAAAACTATTAATGTTAAATCTAAGAGACAAAAATGAAAGCACTCAAACAAAGACAGGATAATCAAGTCTACTCTAGTATCTAGTACTAATCTATTCCAGCATCTTAAATCCAAGTCAAAACCCAAAGCACAAAGAAGTCATTCTTCAATGACACATCTGACCAACATCAAACTATTGGTTATGAACTTATTTTCACAGACAACCTACATCTACATATAGAGTTTACTTTAAAAAATGGTTAAAATTAAATTAGATAGCCTCATTTTAAAAACGGTATTTTTAAAGAGAAGCAATATGGCTTACATTAGGAGTTGGCAAACTCAATCCACTACCTGCTTTTGTAAATATGGTTTTATTGGAACACAGCTATGTCCATTAATTTATGTATTATCAATAAATGCTTTTGCATTACAATGGCAGAGCTAAGTAGCTGCAACAGTCCACAAAGCCTAAAACATTTACCACTTATTTCTTCACTTTCTCCCTTAAAGAAGGTTATCCATGCCTATTTTAATGGAGTATAGCTTTAAAGTTAAAAAGACCTGGATTCTAAACTTAATCTTGTTACCCTGTGTCTCTGAGCTTCAGTTTATTCATCTTTCTTAAAGGGGGTTGGTGGCAAAGAAAGGAATAAAAATACAGACCTTTTAACACCTGAAGGGATAATGCAAAAGTACCTGACACACACAAAGCAGCAAGAAATACTAGCAAACACATTTATGAAAGTAGATAAATAACAAAAGAAACAGCTAAAAGAGAAAAATGTTGGTCTCTGGACAGTGTGAATTGGAAGTTTATCAGAAGGCTATTTTGCATTATTTATCCATAAAGCTATTGGACTTATAACTATCTCTGGTTTAAAATTATTTTATTTAAAATAACATTTCTAGCAAAGATTTTTAAGTATGGTATTTATGTAGAAACCAACAAATCTAGCATTGGAACAACACACAAAGAGACTTTATATATGCTAAAGGTGTCACTGTATGTAGAGATGATGACTATTTTAGGAGAGAATTAAGAATGTAGTCTTAACTACATACAATTTTTTAAAAAGAAAAAAATGAAATCACTCCATATCTTATATAAGAAGATGGACTCCAAGTGGAGGAACTTCCTAAATATGAAAGGAAAACTACAAAGCTAAGAGAAAAAAATTAAAAATACCTTTGTGACTTAAAAGACCTTTTAAGCACAACCCACCCAAACTGATGCTTTTGGTCACAAATCAAGTTATTTATAGGATTTTCCAAAATCAAAATCAAGATGATGGATTATTATGCTACTAATGACAAAAACTGAAAAAAATTAGTAACTGAAATATATAAGGGATTACTGCAAACTAACAAGAAAAAGGACAATAAAACCAGGTTTTAAGATAAATAAAATTTATGGGATATCTGGGTGGCTCAGTTGGTCAAGTGGCTGCCTTCAGCTCAGGTCATGATCCTAGGGTCCTAGGATTTAGTCCTGTATCAGGCTCCTTGCTCAGCAGGGAGCCTGCTTCTCTCTCTGCCTCTGCCTGCTTGTGCTCTTTCTCTCTCTCTCTCTCTCTCTCTCTGACAAATAAATAATTTTTTTAAAAAGATTTAAAATAAACAAAATTTAATAACAGGTAATTCATATAAGAAAAATTCCCAATAACTAACAATGTATAAAGAGACGCTCCTACCCACTAGTAATGAGGGGGAAAAATGAAACTTAAAACAAGCCTTGTCTACTTTATAACCATTAAAATGTTAAGAATTAGAGGTTGATAATACCAAGTTGTTGGTATGGTGGAGGAGGAAAAGGATAATCATACATTGCTGGTGGAAATATAAAGTGCTACAGTCATTCTGGAGAGCAGATTCACAATAACTGATGAAAATAAGTATGCATACACCCTATGACCTATTCTTGGGTATATGGTCCAGAGAAATTCTAGCATAGATTAATACGGGGCACATACAAGAATATACATTACAGTAGTGTTTATAAAAGAGGTGAAGACAGTCTGGGTATCTCTATCACCAGAGAAATGAATAAAAAATTGTAAAAGTACATTAAGGAATACTATACAGCAGCGGGAAAGTAACATTCATTTTAAAAAATGAAATCCATGATACAATGTTTATGTAAATTTGAAAAATATGCATACAAAAGAAAATATGACACTTACATAAATTACTGTATATATAAAAAGACTATAGAGTAAGGACCTATTGGGGAAGAGAAATGGAATGACTATCAGCTATAAAGGGTACAAGTATTAAACATCAAATGAGAAAAGAATCTGGCACAGATGGATAAGAGTAAGTTATAAACACTATAAACACTGAGTATTAAGATTCCCCTTAACTCTTTACATATGTGATCCAGTAGGATAAAAAGGGGAGGAACACCTGGTATACAGTATGTGCTTGGAAAATGTTTTATCAGTTTTGCCTGTTCTATACATTCATACCAACTGAATCACACAGTTTATACTCTTGAGTCTTACTTCTTTCACCCAGCATGGTATTTTGGGTGTTCATCCATGTTGCTGCATATATCATTAGTTTGTTCCCTTTTATTAGTGAGAAGCTTTCTATCATATAGATATACCATGATTTGTTTATCCTTTTTTTCTCTTGATGGCCATTTGGGTTGCTTTCAGTTTGGGGCTTTAATGCATAAGGCTACTATTAACATGATTGAACAAAGTCTTTTTGTAAATATACATATGTTTTATTTCATTTTATATACATTTAGGTATCTAAAAATGGAAGTGATAGGTCATTGGGTAGGTGCTTATTTAACTTCACAAGAAATACCCAGATCGATTCACAAGGTTGATTGTCCCATTTTACAGTCCCATTAGCAATGTGTGACAGTTCATTGCTCCACATTCTCAACAACATTTACTATGATCAGTCTTTTTTTTTTTTTAAGATTTTATTTATTTTATTTTACAGAGAGAGAGATCACAAGTTGGCAGAGAGGCAGGCAGAGAAAGAGAGGGAAGCAGGCTCCCTGCTGAGCAGAGAGCCGGATGCGGGGCTCGATCCCAGGACACTGAGATCATGACCTGAGCCGAAGGCAGCAGCTTAATCCACTGAGCCACCCAGGCACCCCTACGATCAGTCTTTTTAATTTTAGCCATTCAATGAGTATTCAAGAGTAATAATTCACTTTTCTTTTATGTTGTATTTCCCTAATAATTCATTTGCGTTTTCCAGATTATGCTAAATACCTTTTCATGTACTTAGTGGCCATTTGTAAACCTCCTTTGTGCACTTGCTGGTCATTTTTGGTCCATGTTTTAATTTCATTATCTGATTTCTGATTTATTACTTATTTTTATAATGTGTTTATAGCCTATAAGCACAAATATTCTGTCAGGCATGTGTATTATAAACTTATTATCCAATCTATGAACTGCCTATTCATTTTGATGAGCAGAGTTTTTAATTTTGCTGAAATCATTCTGTCATTTCCTTTTTCCTTTTATGATTCTTACTATTTAACAAATCTTTGCTAACCCCAAGGTCATAAAATATTCTCCTAAATTTTCTTCTTAAAGATTTAGGGTTCTATCTTTTTTTTACCATTTTATTTATGTGACACAGAGAAAGAGTGAGCGAGAGAGGCAACACAAGCAGGAGGAAGTGAGAAAGGGAGAAGCAGACTCCCCGCTGAGCAGGGAACCTGAGTTGGGGCTGGATCCCAGGACCCTGGGATCTGACCTGAGCCAAAGGCAAACACTCAACAACTCAGCCACCCATGCACCCCTATAATTTTACCTTTTACATTTAAGTTGATGATCCATTTAGGATTAAGTACTGTGTGTGGAGGCAGGTATGGGATAAAGAACACCTTTTTCTTACAGCCAGTTATTTTGGCACCATTTGTTATAAAGATCTTCTGAGTTCAAATGCTTTGGCAACTTGATTGAAAATGAACTGATTATATTTTTACTTCTCTAGTCTGATTGATTTGTCTATTTTCATTTCAGTAACCTATGCTCTGGATTACTGCAACTTCATAGTAGAGTCTCCAAATTAGAGTATACACTTTATTTTTTAATAATTAGCTTGCCAAAGTCTAACCAAAAAGAGCCTATTGGAATTTATATCATTTGGGGGAGGATTTACATCATAACAATACTGAGGTTTTCAATCTGTGAATATAATATCACTCCATTTATTAAACCCTTTAATTTCATTCAGCAATGTGTTAATAGTTTTCAATGTAAAGGTCTTTTTTTTTAAGATTGTATTTATTTATTTATTTGACAGAGAAAAAGATCACAAGTAGTCAGAGCAGCAGGCAGAGAGAGAGGGGAAGCAGGCTCCCTGCTGAACAGAGAGCCCGATGTGGGGCTAGATCCCAGGACGCTAAGACCATGACCTGACCTGAAAGCAGAAGCTTAACCCACTGAGCCACGCAGGCAGCCCCAATGTAAAGGTCTTTGACATGTTTTATTAAATTTTTCCTTAAATAAATTTATGTTTTTTAGGTAATTTTAAATGGTATTTTTTTCATTTTCCAATTGTTCATGTGAGCATATAGAAATATATTTGATTACAGATACAGAATATATACAGATAAGGAATCTAACAACTTGCTATCACTTACAGAATTTATGGAAGAGAAGACACACTTATTTGTTCTTTATAATGGGGAGAGGGAGTTGAGACTTTCAACTAGAAAGACTTTCAACTAGTTGAGACTTTCAACTCTAAGTGTGGTGTTATCTGTAGGTAATTTTGGTGAATGGTTTTTATGAGGTTGAGGAATTCCCCCTTAAACCTAATTTGCTGAAAGCTTTTATTATGAACGGATATAAAATGTTGTCAAATGATTTCACTACATCTATTGAAATGATCATATGATTTATCTCCATTAGTCTATTAATGTGGTAAATTGCATGGATTGATTTCAAATGTTAAGCCAATCTTGAACTGCTGGGAAAAATCCAAGCAATACGTATTATACTTGTTATGTGTTGCAAGATTTGATTTGCTAATGTATTGCTAAGAGTCTCTGCATCTATAATGTAGGAAGGATATTGGCCTATAACATTGCTTTCTTGTAATATCGCTCTTCGGTTGGGTATTGGTGCTATACTATTATCATATAATGAGAATATCTCATTAATAATATCTCATATAATATCAATTTTTTTGTAAAATTGATACTATTTCTTCTTTAAGTATTTGCAGAACTATCTAGACTTGAAATATCTTTGTAGGAAGATTCTGAATTATAAATTCAAGAAGTTTAATAAATTGGGCTATTCAAATTTTCTACTTCTTGTGTCAATTTTAGCAATTTACAATTTCAAGAAATTGTGTACTTCCTCCTAATGTTTAATGTACTAGCATAAAGTTGTTCATGATATTCCTCTATTATTCTTTTTTCCTTTTACTTGACAGAGAAATAGAGAGAGAGGACAAGTAAACAGAGCAGCAGGCAGATAGAGAGACACACACACTCTCTGCTCAGCAGGGAACCCACTGTAGGGCTTGATCCCAGAACCTTTGAATCGAAGGCAGTCTCTTAACCAACTGAGCCACCAAGTTGCCCCTCCTCTATTATTCTTGATTATTTGTATGATTCTTAGTGATGATCCCTTTATTATTCACAATATTTACAATGTGTGATTTTTGCTTTAATTTTATCAGGTTTGACAATTTTACTAATCTATTCAAAGAACCAACTTGTGTTTTCAGTTTTCTCCAGTGACTGTTTTCTATTTCATCAATATTTACTTTATCATTATTTAATTCCTTATATTTTGTTTACTTGATTTTTAGTTTTTTAAGGAGAAAGTTTTTACAACTGATTTTAACATTTTCTCCTACCTACTATAGGCATTTAGAGCTATAAATTTCCTCCAGGAATTGTATTAACACAATCCACAAATTTTTATATGCTGTGTTTTAAATTTTATTTCTTTACAAACATTTTCTTATTTTCCTTCTGGCTATTTCTTTGGCCCACAGGTTATTTAATGATTTATTTTTTTAAAGAGTGTATTTAGGGCACCTGGGTGGCTCAGTTGGTTGAGCAACTGCCTTTGGCTCAGGTCATGATCCCAGAGTAACGGAATTGAGTCCTGCATCAGGCTCCCAGCTCCATGGGGAGTCTGCTTCTCCCTTTGACCTTCTCCCTTCTCATGTTCTCTCTCTCTCTCAAATAAATATATAAAATTAAAAAAAAAAAACAAACAAAGACTGTATTTACAGCACAAGCCAGGGGGAGGGGCTGAGGGAGAGGAGGAAGTAGAACCCCTGCTGAGCAGGGAGTCAGATGCAGGACTTGATCCCAGAACCTTGATCATGACCTGAGCCACCCCGGCATCCTTGGCCTACAAGTTATTTAAAAGTGTGGTTTTTACTTCCAAATATTTGGAGACTTTCCAGATACTTTCTCTTACTAATTTTCAAGTTAATTTAGTTGTGATTAGCTAATATACTGTGAATTTTCAATAATTTTAAATTTATTTAAACGCGTTATGTCTCACATATGATCTTTCTTGATGAATGTTCCCTATGAGCTTGAATATAATGTATATTCTGCAGTTGTCAGGTATGTTTTATAAATACCAATTAGGTTGAATGGATTTATAGTACTGTTCAAATCCTCTGTATCCTTCCTGTATTACGTACTGAGAGGAGAATATTTAAGTCTACATCTATAATTGTGGAATTGTTTACTTATCCTTTCCTTTCCATCAGTTTGGCTTCAAGTATTCTGAAACGCTGTTATTAGGGCCACACACATATTGGAATGCTGTATCTTAGTAAATTAACCCCTTTATCATGATAAAATATTCCTCTTGATCTCTTGTAATTCTTACCCTGAGGAATATTTTCTATAATATTAACACAGCCACTCCATGTTTCTTAGTATTTGCACAGTGTTACTTTCTTTCATTCTTTTAATTTTATCCTATTTGTACCTTTATATTTCTTGTATACTTTTTATGTATAGCATGTATTTGGGTTTTACTTTTTTCTCTGGTGTGAGAATCTCTGTTTTTTAGTTGAAATGTTTCCTTGATATTTAAAATGGCTATTTATATAATTGACTTTAAGTCTAATATCTTGGGGAATTTTTCATCCTGATTGTTACTAATTCCTTTGTTCCTAATTTCTTATAGCTTTCCTTCTCTGGTTTTCTCTTTATTAATTAAGAAACATTTAGCAATCTCCTGTGTCTCAGAATGTTTTATTAGCTGTAATATTGCTTTGAAGTGGTTTCTCTAGGGTTTAAAATATATGTTTTTATTATATCACATTCCACCTTCAAATAACATCAAACCACTTTAGTTAACATTATACCACTTCTGTTATAACTTTACAAAGTGATACATTTCCATTTTCAACCCTCCCATTCTTCTGTTATTCTGTTATTCTAAGTTTTACTTCTGCTCATATTATAAGCATGGAAGTACATTTTTTATCATTTTTTCTTTTATAGTCAAGTATCATTTAAATAACGGGAAAACATTTACCCACCTACTTACCACTTCCATTATTGTTTTCTCCTTCATATAGATCTCAATTCATCTGATATCATTTACCTTCAACTTGAAGAATTATAACATTTCAGGTAGTACAGATCTGTGGTGACAAATTCCTTTAACTTTTGTTTTTCAAAAAATGGCCTTTAATACTTCTCATTAGCCATGATATTTTTTAAATTTTATTTATTTATTTGAGACAGAGGAAGAGAGTGAGACAGCATGAGTTGGGGGAGGGACAGAGAGAGAGAAGCAGACTCCCTGAGCAGGGAGCAGATACAAGGCTCGATCCCAAGACCCTGAGATCATGACCTGAACTGAAGACAGGCACTTAACTGAGCCACCCAGGAGCCCCTAACCATCGTATTTATTTATTTTTTTTATTTTAAATTTTTTTTATAAACATATATTTTTATCCCCAGGGGTACAGGTCTGTGAATCACCAGGTTTACACACTTCACAGCACTCACCAAAGCACATACCCTCCCCAATGTCCATAACCCCACCCCCCTCCCCCAAACCCCCCTCCCCCCAGCAACCAGTTTGTTTTGTGAGATTAAGAGTCACTTATGGTTTGTCTCCCTCCAAATTCCATCTTGTTTCATTGATTCTTCTTCTACCCACTTAAGCCCCC